>NC_140165.1:239599036-239606536 GCF_963971535.1 Notolepis coatsorum | reverse complement strand
GTCTGTCTGTCTGTCTGTCTGTCTGTCTGTCTGTCTGTCTGTCTCAGGTTGTTGAACAACGAAGAGGATTCTCAGATGAGAATGGAGACGATCTGCCACAGCCTCAACATCGTCAAGAATATCGGTGAGGAAATAAATAATTATAATTATAACATGAACGGAAATAACAGCCTTGCAGCAGAATCCCAGCGTGTCAAGGGGCCTGAAAAGTAACATATGTACACCGCCCACTCCACCACCTCCCAAGCTGCTAGTGTAATATTATCTATTATGCTTAGGCTAAGCACACGCGGACACACACACAGACACACGCACACGCACACAGACACACACACACGCACGCACACGCACACACACACGCACACGCACACACACACACATACATACATACATACACACGTACGCATGCACGCACGCACGCACACACACACACACACACACACACACACACATACACACACACACACACACATACATACACACGCACGCACGCACGCACACACACACACACACACACACACACATACACACGCACGCACGCACGCACACACACACACATACACACACACAATGAATATGCGCACACACACACACGCCTTTATAGTGACTTATCATAAAGGCTTTGCTTTACAAAGAACCAGCTCGATAAGTCGGCCACATTCCCGTTGAGTCGTGTCTATCGCTCACTGCCACTTCAACTGTCTGTCAAGGTTGACTGCATTGCTCTCAGAGCTGATAGTGTGTCTGAGTCTATAGCCCTGCTGCAGTACAGTACAGGCGACACTACAGCCCAGTGTTTACACTGTATCTGTTCTGAAGGCAGAACATGGTTATTGTATGAGGGGGGGGGGGGGGGGGGCACTTTAAGCTGCTGCACACCTGTTGGACAGTGTGTATAATGAGAGAAGCCTCAACAAACATACACATTCACCAGATGACTGAGGAAAGTGCTTCACCAACATGTCCGCTCAAGCACACATATCTCTGTCTCTCTCCCTCTCTATCCTCTCTACTTCACTGCCTGAGCGTGCACGCGTGTGTGTGTGTGTGTGTGTGTGTGTGTGTGTGTGTGTGTGTGTGTGTGTGTGTGTGTGTGCGTGCGTGCGCGCACGTGCGCGCATGCCTCGCTTATATAATTCTCAGTCCAGCTCTACGCCCACCTTGGTAATCTGTAGAATATGACTGTGGGAGCTTACGCAACAGCCTCACATTGTTCAAAGTCACCTTACCTCTCCTTTCCTAAAGGACAGAACACACACACGCACACATGCACGCGCGCACACACACACGCACGCACACACGCACACACACACACACACACACACACACACTGTCAATGTCCCCCACAAGCAGCATATGTGCTTACCAGTGTGCAAACATTCAGCCTACTTTCACCTGAAACTTTCTGCAGGAAAAGTCTGATAGCAAAATGCTGTGTCAGTGAGTGTTCCTGTGGTCTGTTGTGCTGTAACCTACTGTGCTGTGGTCTGTTGTGCTGTGGTCTGTTGTGCTGTGGTCTGTTGTGCTGTGGTCTGTTGTGCTGTGGTCTGTTGTGATGTGGTCTGTTGTGCTGTGGTCTGCTGTGCTGTGGTCTGCTGTGCTGTGGTCTGCTGTGCTGTAACCTACTGTGCTGTGGTCTGTTGTGCTGTGACCTACTGTTCTGTGGTCTGTTGTGCTGTGGTCTGCTGTGCTGTGGTCTGCTGTGCTGTGGTCTGCTGTGCTGTGACCTACTGTGCTGTGGTCTGCTGTGCTGTGGTCTGTTGTGCTGTGGTCTGTTGTGCTGTGGTCTGCTGTGCTGTGGTCTGCTGTGCTGTAACCTACTGTGCTGTGGTCTGCTGTGCTGTGGTCTGTTGTGCTGTGGTCTGTTGTGCTGTGGTCTGTTGTGCTGTGGTCTGCTGTGCTGTGGTCTGTTGTGCTGTGGTCTGCTGTGCTGTGGTCTGGTATTCTATGGTCTACTGTGCTGTGGTCTGGTATTCTATGGTCTACTGTGCTGTGGTCTGGTAGGTTGTGATCTGCTGCTGCACACGACTGGCTGCAGGCCTGATTGACATCCTGGTAACAGAGTTTAAGTCCTACCTTAAGACTCACTTGCAACTTTCACCCGAGGATTCCTGATTGTCACAAGTTCCATTATGGAGAACTCACACAGGGCTATAACTCTTCTCCAATATGTCACCCAGGTGCGCACAACAGGTGCGCACAACAGGCATCCATCATGCAGTAGAAAAGAAAGTTCACAACTCCATAACTCATAATGTCTGAGCTCCGCCATGAGCGCCTGGACTTTCTAAGTGACAGGCCCCAGGCGGTCAGGGTGGGGGGTCATACCTCCAGCAAAATCACCCTGAGTATCGGGTCCCCCCAGGGCTGCGTTCTGAGCCCCCTGCTGTATTCACTGTACACACATGACTGTGTGGCCAGGTTCAGCTCCAACTCCATAGTGAAGTTTGCGGACGACGCAGTGGTGGGGCTGATCTCTAACAATGACGAGAAGGCCTATCGGGAGGAGGTTGATGAACTGGCATGCTGGTGCCGGGATAACAGCCTACTCCTGAACATTGGTAAAACCACGGAGCTGATCGTGGATTTTAGGAGAATACAGCAGGGAACACAAACGCCACTGTGGATAAACGGGGCTATCGTGGACAGGGTGAGCAGTTTCAAGTACCTGGGAGTCCACATCACAGAGGACCTGACATGGTCTACACACAGATTCTGTGGTGAAAAAGGCGAAACAGCGCCTCTATCACCTGAGACAGCTAAGGAAGTTCAGAGTATCGGGGAAGATACTCCACTCCTTCTATTACGGGGCTGTAGAGAGCATTCTGACTGGAAACATCACTGCCTGGTTTGGAAACAGCACGGCACAAGACAGGAAGGCACTCCAGAGAGTGGTGCGCTCAGAAGAGCGTACTACGGGTATTGCACTACCACCCCTGCAGGACTTATATAACAGGAGGTGCAAATCCAGAGCCTGCAGAATTATGAAAGACCCCCACCACCCCAACAACAGCCTGTTCAAGCTGCTGCGGTCAGGCAAGCGCCTACGGTCACACGCTGCAAGAACAGAGAGACTCCGGCTCAGCTTCTTCCCCCAGGCCATCAGAACACTGAACACTGAACTCTCCACTCACAAGTACACATGAGCACACACACACACACACACACACACACACACACACACACACACACACACACACACACACACACACACAGACACACACACACACACACACACACACACAGTCAGTGTTACTACAATACATCTGTCCCATTTTGCCTTTCTATGGCCTTAAAAGAAGCATTAGTGCAGGAGAAACAAAACACTCATGCGGCAACCGCTAAAACAATCACTTTAAACAAAATGTCATTTAAATACAATTGTATATTGTATAGTAGTGTATACTGTATAATGGAACCAGTTTCTCAGGAACTTAGCATGTATTTTTTTTTACCATGCATATCTTCCTAGTGTCTTACCTATTTTATTTTTTCTATGCCTATTTTTATTATTGTATTTTGCACAATCAATGCGGGCATGACCACCCGCATTTCACTGTATGCCCTGGTATGTATGTGACAAATAAACCTCTTGATTCTTGATTCTGAGATTTTCACTCAATTACGCCTTTGTACCTTTTTGTCCCTCCAGCCTTCCTGTACCAGGAGTACCGGGACACCTCCAAGCAGCAGGAAATTGAGCAGCGGCGTCGACGCGATGGCCTCACTTCCGGGGTCGCGGCAGAATCAGTGTTCCCGGGGTCAGGGGTCATATCCCCTCCGGCCTTGCAACTGCAGCTGAGGAACAACGCGCGCTCACTGAGCCTGTGGCAGACCCTGGAGGTCGTGCAGCAGAGCGGCCTGCTCACACAGCTGTCGCAGAGAGAGGTCATCATGCAGGAGGTGAGCTGGAGGGCAAAGGTCACCGGCAGGGTTTGGTGAGAGAGGTTGTCAGTGAGCGTGGAGCAAGTTCAAGAGGCGGGCTAGCAGAGGATCTGACAGCTTAGCAGTGTCATGCACCCTCTCTGGTTCCACAACTATTTTCTCACTCGTAGATTCTCTATGAACATTGCATAGATGTTTGCATATAGTTTGCATATATTTATTTTGTGCTTGTTGACTCTAGGAAGCAACCATTTTTTTCTACCTTTCTGTCCCAGGCGATGTTTGAGCTGGTGACCTCAGAAGCCTCCTACTACAAGAGTCTGGAGATTTTAGAGACTCACTTCCTTCGCAACCAAGTTCTAGTCAACACCCTCAGCCAATCAGACATGCACTTCCTGTTCTCCAACATCGAGGAGGTCATGAAGGCCAGTGAAAGGTAGGACTTGGCCACCATTATAAATTATATATATATATATAAAAGCCAAACAACTGTTCTCACTGTGATGAAATCAAACAAGCGACCTTTAAGCTCACATCGCCTTGATGTTTTTCAGATTAAAATGATTTATTGCCTATATTTATAATATAACTGATAGGGCATACAGGCCCTCATCTGCACCTTTGTTTACAATGCCTATTTTTCTCATATTTATATATTCAGAGTTAATTATATTGTTTACACTGTCTATCTTTATCATATTCTTATATTCAGATAGAATTTCATTGCCTATATTTATGTCTTTTTACTATTACCCTGCCCATACCTGTACCTCCCCTCCCCCATGCTGCTATGATGCCCGAATATCCCCAAGGGGATCAATAAAGCAATATCTTATCTTCTCTTATCTTATTCTATGATGGTGTCAAATTGTCTTCAGGTTCCTTATGGACTTGGAGAACCGGATTGAACAGTCCATCCAGATCTCAGAAGTGTGTGACATCGTCTACCACCACTCTTTGAAGCACTTCAACGTGTTCATCACCTACGTCATCAACCAGGCGTACCAGGAGAAGAACTATCGGCGCATATTGTGGGTACCTCCTTAAACAAATCCCTACGTTACAGTGTTGACTAACTTGAACCGTGTAGATCAGTTGAAGTTCAAAGTAGAGCGTGTTGTGATCAGGGTTGTTACTAAATAAGTACAGGGCGAACTAACTAGGTTTTCTTTCATTTAATATAATTTTATTTCAAACCTTTATTTCAACTTTGCGATGACGAGCTTACAAAAACAAGACATTGTTTATCATGACTAAATGTAAATGTATCAACAATTTCATATAGGCACAATAAATATGATTCAATAATAAAAAATCAGTTAAGCCAGTTACAAGTCGACACACAAGTGGTTGGAGATCATACTTTTAAATGCAGCAAGAGAAGGAAGAACCTTCAGCTTCAGGGTCAGTTGAAGAACATTCCAGGTGTTGGAAGCATCAAAGGACAAAGCAGGTTTTCCTAGTTCAGAGCCAACTGAGGAACCCTAAGAACCAGCCAGTCATTTGAACGTGTAGAATAGATTCCAAGATTCCATTCCAACAGTGTTGTGATGTAAGAGGGACGTTTATCAATAAGGGCTTTAAAAATAAACAAATACCAATGATAGTTACACCTTTCAACCAGAGAAGGCCATCCAACCTTTTCATAAAGGGCACAGTGGTGGGTATCATATCTGTCACCACCAGTAATAAATGTGAGGGAAGAATGATACAGTAGACCTCAAAGTTGAGGTAGAGTAGAGTCCAAAGTTGAAGCTGCAGCATGCCAATACATCTCTGTAAGGAAGCCAATGTTCTGTCGCAGCTTGGAAGCAAGAATATCCACATGGAACTTAATGTGGAGGTTAACCCTTTCACTACCACACTACAGAAGGTTATCCTTTCACTACCACACGACAGAGGGTTAACCTTCTGTAGTGTGGTAGTGAAAGGGTTAACCCTTTGTCGTGTGGCAGTGAAAGGGTTAACCTTCTGTATTTTGTCGCAGTGAAAGGGTTAACCCTTTGGTAGTGTGGTAGTGAAAGGGTTAAGGTTGTTAAGGTTGCTTGCCATTTTGTTTAGCCAATTATTTCGCATCGGATTGTGTGTTGCGATTTGGCCACGCGAGAGGTGTTAGATCATCTCAGCCTGGCTGGCACTGCACCATTCTAAATGTGGCATGGCAGTACGCCTGCATTTATATAGTAGCTTTTATCCAAAGCGCTTTACAATTTTGTTCCTCACATTTTACTCATCCACTCACACATTCACACACCGACGGCGGAGGCGACCATGCGAGGTGCCGACCTGCTCATCTGGAGCAGTTAGGGGTTAAGAGTCTCGCTCAAGGACACACTGCCCGGGAGGAGCGGGAATCGAATCGGGAACCTTCGGATTACCAGACGACTGCTCTACCTCTGCTGTACACATGTTATGACAGGGCTGTCAGTACAGAGGAGACTACGGCTGTCCACCTGTTGAGGGAAGCATGGCATGATCTGTGAGGGATAACAACGATATGTGTACCTTTGGATTAACATTCTGTTCTGTCACACTGAGTGAATATAGACTGAGTGAAGAGAGAGATAGAGAGAGAGAGAGAGAGAGAGAGAGAGAGAGAGAGAGAAGAGAGAGAGAGAGAGAGAGAGAGAGAGAGAGAGAGAGAGAGAGAGAGAGAGAGAGAGAGAGGGGGGGGGGGAGGGGGGGAGAGAGAGAGAGAGAGAAGAGAGAGAGAAAGTGAAATAGATAGAGAGAAAGACAGAGAGAGACAGAGAGGAGGGAGAGAGACAGAGAGAGAGAGAGAGTTCAAGTTTCTTTAATAGTTGTCATACAGAAGTACAGAATACTTTTATACAAAATGCTTCTTACTGTTACGCTCCAGAGACTGTGCTAGACAAGATAAGTATGAAATAAAATAGTATAGCATGTAAAAATAGAAGTAAAAATAGAAGTCACAGTGTTCAGTATGTATTATGTACAATGTTTGATGCAGAATAGAAGTAACTGAGTTACCATACAATATACAATATACTATGCAATATACTAATATACAATGCTATATAGTGCAAAGCAGAAATGGGATGAGGTACAATTTAGGTACAATTTACAGTAAGGTGTACTGAGGTATGGGTTGTAGTGCAAATCCTTTACCAATAAATATAAAGTGTGTTTAGGTGTTCTAAAGTGTGGAGAGTGGGTGCTGCAGTGTGTTGTTTGTTTAAAGTGAGTGTGTGCGTGTGGATGTGTGTGCTGTGTGCATTTGATGGTTGTTGCATAGTGTTATTGTTCGTTGAGCAGCCTGATGGCCTGGGGATAGAAGCTTCTTCTGAGTCTTTCTGTGCTTGCCATGAGACTCCGGTATCGCTTGCCTGACCGCAGCAGTTCAAAGAGGCAGTTGTTTGGGTGGCTGGAGTCCTTGATGATTCTCTTAGCCTTACCCCTGCACCGCTTGTTGTAAATGTTCTGGAGAGTGGGAAGCCCCCCTCCAATTGTGCGTTCGGCTGAACGTGCCACTCTCTGTAGTCTGCTTCGGTCTTGTGTGGTGCTATTCCCAAACCAGGAGGTGATATTGCCAGTCAGGATGCTCTCTATTGTACATGAGTAGAAGTTCTTAAGGATCTTCTGACTGACTTGGAA
>NC_140165.1:239443238-239593238 GCF_963971535.1 Notolepis coatsorum | reverse complement strand
CTATCGGGAGGAGGTTGATGAACTGGCATGCTGGTGCCGGGATAACAGCCTACTCCTGAACATTGGTAAAACCACGGAGCTGATCGTGGATTTTAGGAGAATACAGCAGGGAACACAAATGCCACTGTGGATAAACGGGGCTATCGTGGACAGGGTGAGCAGTTTCAAGTACCTGGGAGTCCACATCACAGAGGACCTGACATGGTCTACACACAGATTATGTGGTGAAAAAGGTGAAACAGCGCCTCTATCACCTGAGACAGCTAAGGAAGTTCAGAGTATCGGGGAAGATACTCCACTCCTTCTATTACGGGGCTGTAGAGAGCATTCTGACTGGAAACATCACTGCCTGGTTTGGAAACAGCACGGCACAGGACAGGAAGGCACTCCAGAGAGTGGTGCGCTCAGAAGAGCGTACTACGGGTATTGCACTACCACCCCTGCAGGACTTATATAACAGGAAGTGCAAATCCAGAGCCTGCAGAATTATGAAAGACCCCCACCACCCCAACAACAGCCTGTTCAAGCTGCTGCGGTCAGGCAAGCGCCTACGGTCACACGCTGCAAGAACAGAGAGACTCCGGCTCAGCTTCTTCCCCCAGGCCATCAGAACACTGAACACTGAACTCTCCACTCACAAGTACATACACACA
Source organism: Notolepis coatsorum (assembly GCF_963971535.1). Lineage (NCBI taxonomy): Eukaryota > Metazoa > Chordata > Actinopteri > Aulopiformes > Paralepididae > Notolepis > Notolepis coatsorum. Next base: position 239,592,585 of record NC_140165.1, on the reverse strand, counting down.
CACACACACACACACACACACACACACACACACACACACACACACACACACACACACACACACACACACACACACACACACACACACACACACACACACACACACACACACACACACACACACACTCATGCGGCAACCGCTAAAACAATCACTTTAAACAAAATGTCATTTAAATACAATTGTATATTGTATAGTAGTGTATACTGTATATAGGAACCAGTTTCTCAGGAACTTAGCATGTATTTTTTTTTACCATGCATATCTTCCTAGTGTCTTACCTATTTAATTTTTTCTATGCCTATTTTTATTATTATATTTTGCACAATCAATGCGGGCATGACCACCCGCATTTCACTGTATGCCCTGGTATGTATGTGACAAATAAACCTCTTGATTCTTGATTCTGAGATTTTCACTCATTTACACCTTTGTACCTTTTTGTCCCTCCAGCCTTCCTGTACCAGGAGTACCGGGACACCTCCAAGCAGCAGGAAATTGAGCAGCGGCGTCGACGCGATGGCCTCACTTCCGGGGTCGCGGCAGAATCAGTGTTCCCGGGGTCAGGGGTCATATCCCCTCCGGCCTTGCAACTGCAGCTGAGGAACAACGCGCGCTCACTGAGCCTGTGGCAGACCCTGGAGGTCGTGCAGCAGAGCGGCCTGCTCACACAGCTGTCGCAGAGAGAGGTCATCATGCAGGAGGTGAGCTGGAGGGCAAAGGTCACCGGCAGGGTTTGGTGAGAGAGGTTGTCAGTGAGCGTGGAGCAAGTTCAAGAGGCGGGCTAGCAGAGGATCTGACAGCTTAGCAGTGTCATGCACCCTCTCTGGTTCCACAACTATTTTCTCACTCGTAGATTCTCTATGAACATTGCATAGATTTTTGCATATAGTTTGCATATTTTTTTTGTGCTTGTTGACTCTAGGAAGCAACCATTTTTTTCTACCTTTCTGTCCCAGGCGATGTTTGAGCTGGTGACCTCAGAAGCCTCCTACTACAAGAGTCTGGAGATTTTAGAGACTCACTTCCTTCGCAACCAAGTTCTAGTCAACACCCTCAGCCAATCAGACATGCACTTCCTGTTCTCCAACATCGAGGAGGTCATGAAGGCCAGTGAAAGGTAGGACTTGGCCACCATTATAAATTATATATATATATATAAAAGCCTGTCCAAACAACTGTTCTCACTGTGATGAAATCAAACAAGCGACCTTTAAGCTCACATCGCCTTGATGTTTTTCAGATTAAAATTATTTATTGCCTATATTTATAATATAACTGATAGGGCATACAGGCCCTCATCTGCACCTTTGTTTACAATGCCTATTTTTCTCATATTTATATATTCAGAGTTAATTATATTGTTTACACTGTCTATCTTTATCATATTCTTATATTCAGATCGAATTTTATTGCCTATATTTATGTCTTTCTACTATTACCCTCCCCATACCTGTACCTCCCCTCCCCCATGCTGCTATGATGCCCGAATTTCCCCAAGGGGATCAATAAAGCAATATCTTATCTTCTCTTATCTTATTCTATGATGGTGTCAAATTGTCTTCAGGTTCCTTATGGACTTGGAGAACCGGATTGAACAGTCCATCCAGATCTCAGAAGTGTGTGACATCGTCTACCACCACTCTTTGAAGCACTTCAACGTGTTCATCACCTACGTCATCAACCAGGCGTACCAGGAGAAGAACTATCGGCGCATATTGTGGGTACCTCCTTAAACAAATCCCTACGTTACAGTGTTGACTAACTTGAACCGTGTAGATCAGTTGAAGTTCAAAGTAGAGCGTGTTGTGATCAGGGTTGTTACTAAATAAGTACAGGGCGAACTAACTAGGTTTTCTTTCATTTAATATAATTTTATTTCAAACCTTTATTTCAACTTTGCGATGACGAGCTTACAAAAACAAGACATCGTTTATCATGACTAAATGTAAATGTATCAACAATTTCATATAGGCACAATAAATATGATTCAATAATAAAAAATCAGTTAAGCCCAGTTACAAGTCGACACACAAGTGGTTGGAGATCATACTTTTAAATGCAGCAAGAGAAGGAAGAACCTTCAGCTTCAGGGTCAGTTGAAGAACATTCCAGGTGTTGGATCAAAGGACAAAGCAGGTTTTCCTAGTTCAGAGCCAACTGAGGAACCCTAAGAACCAGCCAGTCATTTGAACGTGTAGAATAGATTCCAAGATTCCATTCCAACAGTGTTGTGATGTAAGAGGGACGTTTATCAATAAGGGCTTTAAAAATAAACAAATACCAATGATAGTTACACCTTTCAACCAGAGAAGGCCATCCAACCTTTTCATAAAGGGCACAGTGGTGGGTATCATATCTGTCACCACCAGTAATAAATGTGAGGGAAGAATGATAGACCTCAAAGTTGAGGTAGAGTAGAGTCCAAAGTTGAAGCTGCAGCATGCCAATACATCTCTGTAAGGAAGCCAATGTTCTGTCGCAGCTTGGAAGCAAGAATATCCACATGGAACTTAATGTGGAGGTTAACCCTTTCACTACCACACTACAGAAGGTTATCCTTTCACTACCACACGACAGAGGGTTAACCTTCTGTAGTGTGGTAGTGAAAGGGTTAACCCTTTGTCGTGTGGCAGTGAAAGGGTTAACCTTCTGTATTTTGTCGCAGTGAAAGGGTTAACCCTTTGGTAGTGTGGTAGTGAAAGGGTTAAGGTTGTTAAGGTTGCTTGCCATTTTGTTTAGCCAATTATTTCGCATCGGATTGTGTGTTGCGATTTGGCCACGCGAGAGGTGTTAGATCATCTCAGCCTGGCTGGCACTGCACCATTCTAAATGTGGCATGGCAGTACGCCTGCATTTATATAGTAGCTTTTATCCAAAGCGCTTTACAATTTTGTTCCTCACATTTTACTCACCCACTCACACATTCACACACCGACGGCGGAGGCGACCATGCGAGGTGCTGACCTGCTCATCTGGAGCAGTTAGGGGTTAAGAGTCTCGCTCAAGGACACACTGCCCGGGAGGAGCGGGAATCGAATCGGGAACCTTCGGATTACCAGACGACTGCTCTACCTCTGCTGTACACATGTTATGACAGGGCTGTCAGTACAGAGGAGACTACGGCTGTCCACCTGTTGAGGGAAGCATGGCATGATCTGTGAGGGATAACAACGATATGTGTACCTTTGGATTAACATTCTGTTCTGTCACACTGAGTGAATATAGACTGAGTGAAGAGAGAGATAGAGAGAGAGAGAGAGAGAGAGAGAGAGAGAGAGAGAGAGAGAGAGAGAGAGAGAGAGAGAGAGAGAGAGAGAGAGAGGGGGGGGGGGGAGGGGGGAGAGAGAGAGAGAGAGAAGAGAGAGAGAAAGTGAAATAGATAGAGAGAAAGACAGAGAGAGACAGAGAGGAGGGAGAGAGACAGAGAGAGAGAGAGAGAGAGAGTTCAAGTTTCTTTAATAGTTGTCATACAGAAGTACAGAATACTTTTATACAAAATGCTTCTTACTGTTACGCTCCAGAGACTGTGCTAGACAAGATAAGTATGAAATAAAATAGTATAGCATGTAAAAATAGAAGTAAAAATAGAAGTCACAGTGTTCAGTATGTACATAATGTACAATGTTTGATGCAGAATAGAAGTAACTGAGTTACCATACAATATACAATATACTATGCAATATACTAATATACAATGCTATATAGTGCAAAGCAGAAATGGGATGAGGTACAATTTAGGTACAATTTACAGTAAGGTGTACTGAGGTATGGGTTGTAGTGCAAATCCTTTACCAATAAATATAAAGTGTGTTTAGGTGTTCTAAAGTGTGGAGAGTGGGTGCTGCAGTGTGTTGTTTGTTTAAAGTGAGTGTGTGCGTGTGGATGTGTGTGCTGTGTGCATTTGATGGTTGTTGCATAGTGTTATTGTTCGTTGAGCAGCCTGATGGCCTGGGGATAGAAGCTTCTTCTGAGTCTTTCTGTGCTTGCCATGAGACTCCGGTATCGCTTGCCTGACCGCAGCAGTTCAAAGAGGCAGTTGTTTGGGTGGCTGGAGTCCTTGATGATTCTCTTAGCCTTACCCCTGCACCGCTTGTTGTAAATGTTCTGGAGAGTGGGAAGCCCCCCTCCAATTGTGCGTTCGGCTGAACGTGCCACTCTCTGTAGTCTGCTTCGGTCTTGTGTGGTGCTATTCCCAAACCAGGAGGTGATATTGCCAGTCAGGATGCTCTCTATTGTACATGAGTAGAAGTTCTTAAGGATCTTCTGACTGACTTGGAACTTCCTTAGGCGCCTGAGGAAGTAGATGCGTTGTCGTGCCTTCTTCACAACACTGTCAATGTGTGTGGTCCATGTCAAGTCCTCGGATATGTGGGCTCCGAGGTACTTGAAACTGTTCACTCTCTCAACCGGTGCCCCGTCGATGCTGAGGGGGCTGTAGTCCCTGACCCCCGACCTCCTAAAGTCCACAATCATCTCCTTTGTTTTGCTGACGTTCAGGGAGAGGCTGTTCTCCTGGCACCATCCCGCCAGGACCTTGACCTCTTCCAGGTAGGCCCTCTCGTCGTTTGCAGAGATCAGGCCCACCACTACTGTGTCGTCAGCTAATTTGATGATTGTGTTGTTGTTCCGCTGAGCCACACAGTCATGTGTGTACAGGGAGTAGAGGAGGGGACTCAGAACACAGCCCTGGGGGGCCCCTATGTTGAGGGTGATGGATGAGGAGGTGCAGTTGCCTGCTCTTACCACCTGGGGTCTGCCCGTCAGGAAGTCCAAGACCCACTGGCAGAGGTCATAGTTCAAGCCCAGGTCCCTGAGCTTGGCTATGAGTTTGGAGGGGACTATGGTATTGAATGCTGAGCTCACATAGTTCCCCTGCCTCTTGTCCAGGTGTGATGCTGCTGTGTGCAGCACATGGGCTATGGCGTCCTCCGTGGACCTGTTGGGGCGGTATGCAAATTGCAGGGGGTCCAGGTTGATGGGGAGGGAGGAGCAGATGTAGCCCTTTACTAGCTTCTCAAAGCACTTCATGTCTATGGAGGTGAGAGCTACAGGGCGGTAGTCGTTGAGGCAAGCAGGCTTGGATTTTTTAGGTACAGGGATGATAGTGGACTTCTTCAGGCAGGTGGGGATGACAGCCTGTTCTAAGGACAGGTTAAATATGTCAGTGAATACCGGGGCCAGTTGGTCGGCACAGACTTTTAGGACGCGGCCGGGGATGCCGTCCGGTCCTGCTGCCTTCCTGATATTCACTTTTTTAAAGGTCCACCTCACCTCATGCTCTGTTACCCTGAACACTGAGTCTCCATCAGCAGACCCCCCCCCCCCCCCATTGCCGTGGCTTGTAGGCTGGTGTTGTTATTCCCAGCCTCAAACCTCGCATAGAAGGTATTAAGATCATTTGCTAAGGAGATGTCACTGTTCAGTTTGAGGGAGGTGCCTTTGTAATCTGTCATCGTTTTGAGGCCCTGCCACATAGCTCTGGAGTCAGCCTGTTCAAACTGAAGTTCAATTTTATTCCTGTAGCGCCGTTTTGCCTCTATTACTGTCCTCCTTACGTTGTATCGCGCCACCTTGTGGTCATTCATGTTGCCTGCCACGAGCCCGGCCCGAGAGAGAGAGAGAGATTGTTGAAATACATACAAACAAGGGATCCAGCTCTCTTGTGGATAGAGGAGGGTGGGGGTTGGAAGGGGTTTGGGGACATTGTCTCTCTGGTGTGAAATGCAAGCTTTTCTCGGGACAGACAACGGGATTCCTCCACAATCAGAACCATCAGGCACCACCCTATGCACCCCCCCCCCTCACACCTCTCTCCATGGGTTTCTATGTCTGTGAATATATTATTTTGTCGGTCTGTCTCTATTTTTGGAGAGAACAGGTTTGCTATTGATTTTGACAGATGCAAATGTGCAGGGTGTGGCTGGCTATGCGTGTACCACATACAGTACATCCCTCATCGTCACCACCTCATACCTGAGGGAAAGACTGTTATGTTCCCACGCACACAAACACATGCATGGATCTCCGCCAGTAACTGAACAGCAACTTACTGGAAACCCCTTGAGACACACTGGGTGTGTGGTAGTCACATTTGATGTGTGTGTGTGTGTGTGTGTGTGTGTTTGTGCTGGAAATCACGAGGCTTGTGATTCACAACATGTTCATTAGACATCATCATAAGTGTCATTGTACATTTTACAAGTTTTATTATTATAATTTTTTTTAATCCAAAGAGATTTACATCTGTACAACAATGGCTTGGCTATAGATTTTAGATTTTAGAATGTATATACATACCAGAATGTATATCTCGGACCGTACTATATTCTCTATTCTTATTTTTATTTGTATTCTTATTCGTGATTTTTGTTTTGACTACCTACCTGTTTACTGTTTACTGTGGGCGATCTGTAGTGCAGAATTTCCCTCTGGATGAATAAAGGATTCCTATTCTATTCTATTCTATTCTATTCTATTCTATTCTATTCTATTCTATTCTATTCTATTCTATTCTATTCTATTCTATTCTATTCTATTCTAACAAGTTAGCAGGAAGGGTGTAACTCTGGGTAAGTGGTATTGTTCATCTAGCAGTGCCGAACTTGAGTGCATAGTAGTATAGACATATTAGCATAGTAGGTAGTAGTATAGGCATAGTACATAGTAGTATAGACATAGTAGCATAGTACACAATAGTAGAAGACAATAAGAAGGTTAATTTCTCTCTACATTACATCAAGTCTATTCAAGCGGCTTGCTGAAATGTGGAGCCGTATGTGAGTTTGCACAATGAGACAATCCCCGTAGTCTCCCCCGATCTTGACGCATGATGTTACAAGGATCTCTCTCCATCCACTGTCACACTGCAATATTATTACATCATACCGAGCGAGGCTGTTTCAAACGGTTCCTACGGATGTAACGCTGAGATTGTCGTCAGTGTAGACATGAAACAAGTGCACAGAAACCCAGTGACCCAGTTTGGAAGGGGATCAGCTGATGCCTCCCCCTCCACCCCCACCCATGGCGGGAGGTTTTCACCGCCATTCATAACGGGCAGATTATTTACAGGCTGTACGTCATAAAGGCGATTGCCCTCTTTCATTTCTGCGCCTTTCCAGCTTCCTATGCAAATCCTTATGAGACGTGGTGGGAAAGCGGTCACGTCTGGATTTGCATAGCAGACAAATGACCTGTGGCCCCAGACCACCTCAGGAGGGCCTCGGGGTTCCTGTGCATATTCACTGCATCGTTTCCCTCATTTCAATTGGAATATGTGACCAATCCAGACAAGTGACAAATTAATTGCATGGACTCTGATGCAGTGTGCTGCTACTACTATATATGTATACACCATGTACACCGTGTATACTAGTATTATTATTATTACTAATACTGATAGAATATAATGCCATTCCACTATTCTACTCTATTACTATTACTATTTTTTCCTGCCTGTACCTCCCCTCCCCCTCCCCCTCCCCCATGCCGCTATGACACCTGAATTCCCCCAAGGGGATTAATAAAGGAACACTTGACTTGACTGGACTTGACCAGCTTCAATGTGTCTTGGCATAGATTCTACAAGCCTCTTCAACTCTACTGAGAAACTGAACAATGTTCTTCCAAAAGATATCCCCTTATTTGGTGTTTTATTTTTTTATTTTTTATTATTTTTTTGTTCTCACTTTTTCTGTATTTTTGCTCCCATCCCAATTTAGTCGTTATGCCAATTCCCTTCCTGGTCGTTGCGCGAATTGCCCCACTGTCGGCCTAGGGAGGGTGTAGAACTACCACATGCCTCCTCCGATACATGTGGAGTCAGCCAGCCGCTTATTTTCACCTGACAGTGAGGACTCTCACTGGGGTAACGCGTGCTATTTCCCCCCGATCCCCTCCCTGCTGAACAGGCACTCCGACCGACCAGTAGGAACCGCAGTTTACAACGACCAGGACACACACCCCACCAGCTTCTCACCCGCTAACACTGCCAATTGTGTTAGTAGGGACGACTGACTAAGCCGGAGGTACCGCTGACAGCTGGATTCGATCCCAGAGTCTCTGCGGTGGTAGGCGAGTGCATTCTACACTGCGCTACCCAGCCGCACCCTATTTGGTGTTTTATTGATGGGAGCACTTACATCAGTCCAAAATCTCCCATAGGTGTTCAATTGGGTGACCGTGAACGCGTATTATTCACATAATTTCTGTACTCATCAAACCATTCAGTGACCCCTTGTGCCCCCTTGCGGGTTAGGGTTAGTGTCCTGTGGATGGGTTAGGGTTAGTGTCCTGTGGATGGGTTAGTGTTAGTGTCCTGTGGATGGGTTAGGGTTAGTGTTCTGTGGATGGGTTAGGGTTAGTGTTCTGTGGATGGGTTAGTGTTAAGGCGAGACACTGCAGGTGAATAGTCAAATATCCTTTTTTTGTTGATTTTGAGATTTTGTTATATTTTGCTTCCTAAACATGTCTTCTATGAAACTAGTGACAATAAAACTTCAATAACACACATTTAGTTGTTTATTTTACATCATTTTGCCTTATTGCATCCATAAATGTGCACATATTTAATGGGGAAGTGCCTCATTTGCATATATAAACATAAATTTCAGAAAACTTGCAATATATTTTTTCTTAGTTTATATGTACATAACAAATTGGGAAAGTTTCATAGTGATATCTATTCAAATATTATTTTCCTATTAGGGGGTACTACACTGTACTACACTGTTTGTAGCCTGTGTGTAGTTCTGTTCAGTTCAATAACATCATTATTATTATTATTATTATTCAGTTATCAGGCATGTGTTTAGGTTGTCTATTACTAATGGTTTGATTAGGTATTGTGTTTGTAAATATCTGTTTAAAAAAAAAGTATGGCATTTTACAATACAGAACTTTGAAGGCGTTTTCCCAAAAATTAGTTTTAAGAGTTTTTCCTCATACTCTGAGCCAGAAATCTCCACTTCAGTAGCACACACATACACCAAACCTTCCAGTTCTATTCATATCTATGTTCTGAAGGTATTTACAGAAGGGTTTGTTGATATCGCATTCATACCCTGATTTATATTACATTTTATTCCTAAAAACATGGTGAAATATGGAATTTTACCATAAAAATGGACTGAATGGAGTATTTTCTGATTTATGGAGTGATAAAAAGAGATATCCAAAATCCCCTCTGTAATAACCTTTGGCTCTAATATGTCAACAAAATGAAACTATAATTTTGAAAATGGCTTTATCCAATGTTCAGATTTCTGTCCTGGAATTATATGCAAATTAGTGCATATTTAAGTAGATCATGCCTAATTTGCATATTTAAACATACAATTCCAGACAACTTGTAATACAAAAAAGTCTTGTCTTAATATAAGTAATCAACTGGGGAAGTTTCATTGTGATATCTATTAGTTAATTATTTTACCCTATTCACCTGCAGTGTCTCCCCTTAAGTGACCCCTTGTGCCCCCTTGTGGGTTAGGGTTAGTGTCCTGTGGATGGGTTAGGGTTAGTGTCCTGTGGATGGGTTAGTGTTAGTGTCCTGTGGATGGGTTAGGGTTAGTGTTCTGTGGATGGGTTAGGGTTAGTGTTCTGTGGATGGGTTAGTGTTAAGGGCCCTTTCTCACTCACCTATTCGTTTCTATTCCGTTCCGTTCTGGCCCCGTTCCGAATCTGATGCGAACTCCCCTCCCCCCCCCCCCTCTCCCCTCTAGTTTGTGTACACACTGCGGTCTTGGTTCGCTTCGGGTTCTGTTTACGGTTTGCCTTTTGAGCGTTTACGCTTGCCGTAGGCGATGATGTCACGTTCGAAAATGTAAACAGGAAGTGTTTTAACACTACTGCGGAGACTGGATGATGATATAAATGAACAAATTGCCAATAAATATGAAGTTATATTTGAACCTCTGTTGTCAAGCCTTGTCAATATAACCCACCCTATTTTATCACGAATGGATGGTGTTGTAGAGTCCGCTTTTGAGCGTTTTAACGATAGCGCTAAGCTAACGGCTAAACGCTAGTTAGCTTAGCCTTTACTAGTAACATTGCTGCATCGATTATATGCATTATATTGAATGTCATTGATCTACTGGTCGACCACGGCCGACTGGTTGGGCACCACTGGTCTAATAGAAATAAATGCATTCGAACAAGAAAGTATAGTATACAGCAATGGCTAACGGCTAACGCTAGTTAGCTAGCCTGTTCAGAAGCTAACATTATCCCATCGCTTGTGGCAATTATATTGCATGTCATTGATCTACTGGTCGACCACGGCCGACTGGTTGGGCACCACTGGTCTAATAGAAATAAATGCATTCGAACAATGTATAGACATAGCAATGGCAAACAAAATTGCCAGGCCTAACCGCCCCCACTAGCGCGCACCTGAGACCACCTATTTCAGCGGTCCAGGTTCAGCGCCCCCGGGGACGAATCAGCGGGGGGCGGGGACGGGGGACAGCGTTCTCACTCAGACAGACACACCCTTTTCTGATGCGAGCCGGGTCTGATTCGACACAGAGCAGTGAGTGAGAAAGGGCCCTTAGTGTCCTGTGGATGGGTTAGTGTTAGTGTCCTGTTGATGGGTTAGGGTTAGTGTCCTGTGGATGGGTTAGTGTTAGTGTCCTGTGGATGGGTTAGAGTTAGTGTTCTGTGGATGGGTTAGTGTTAGTGTCTTGTGGATGGAGGCTTTGTCATCCTGGAAGAAACCACTCCCATCAGGATATAAATGTTCTTTGTGACTGAAGCTCCTGCCATCTGTGCCCCAATAATGAACCCTCTTTCAAATTCTCTTATATATTTTTTTCTCGCCATCTTGATCCAAAATTGAGGTCAACTGGGCCTGCTCACAGTGGCGTCGCGTGGGTAAAATAACAGGGGAAGCCAAAAAAAATTATTAAAAAAAAATTATTAAATATTTTTATTAATTTTTTATTTTTATTTTTTTTAAGTCAAGCAGTCACCATGTACACTACAGTATGGCTCGGCGGCCAGTCAAACTTTCTTAACAGATTGCAGAATGGGTACAATACAGTACGGCTCAATACACACAATTGTATAAGGGGATGCAGACCAGAGAAAGACGTTTGTCTTGTTTACATCAGGGTCCCCCATTTTCAATTCATAGTGACATTTATGACATACAAGACATCATGACATCAAATATACAGTACTGTTACCCATAGATCCTGACAGAGTATATACATATGATGGGGAGGGGACTGTACATTAGGAGGGGGTGGGTGGGTGGGAGAGAAATATACATACGGCCGGGAGAGAATATGACTGTCTATTAGACAAACGTGACAAGACAAACGTATTTCTCTGGTCTGCATCCCCTTAACAATTGTGTGTATTGAGCCGTACTGTATTGTACCCATTCTGCAATCTGTTAAATAAAGTTTTCATTCATTCATTCATTCATTCATTCACGTGTCTGTTGCGCGGCGCGCCCAGCCATCAGAGCGCTCCTACTGTAAAATGCGGAAGCAGCCATTTCAGCCTCAGTTTTACTCGTTTATAAAAATGATTTAAAATGTTTATTAGCAACGCCGAGCTTTCAAACCCCGCCGCATCTGTGTGTGAAACCCTAATGGAACGCTGGGTACCTTTGACATTTATATCCGATATATTTTGGACCCACCGCTAGCTTTTAAGCAGTGCTTGATGGTGCACATTAACCTGGCTACTACGGAGGAATAAGTGACTGCGTATTCCAGCCCCTAGCTTGCATTGCAGTCATGAAAGGGTCTACAAGCTTGCCTGATAACGTTAGTTAGTCAGTCAGGCTGCTCAGTGCTTACCTGGTCAATAATGTGGTCCTCCTCTTGCCAGATAGATTTGTTAAATCATAATATCCACAGTGGTGTGCTCTGCTGGTCCTCAGTAAATGTCCCGCCGGCGAAAATAAGTTGCTATTAAAGTGCTAAATGTTAGATACACTAATAGAGGATTCGAATGTGCCCGCTCTGTTAATAACATTTTCAATCAATCCCGCGAGGGGATGATGTTCAGACATGTTTGTAGTAGACTACTAGACTGAGTGACGCCAGACAGTTTTATACTACTAATGGGATGTCACGTTAGGTAGTCAGGTGGAAACGTGAACTTCTGACCTGCCCCGCCTCCAGGGGGGAAAATATGCTGAGTGTTTTCCTCCCAGCTCCGTTTTAAACTTTTAGGGTGTGGCAGTCAGCTCGAATCTGATTGGCTAGGATCGGATTTGGACTCTATAATGCTGGAAGCCTGGAGAAAGAGACCTACCCACTGCCTCTCTCCTATACTAGCTGCAGTGAGCACAGTGAGTCTGACAGTGTGTTAGAGGGAGTGAGAAGGAGAAGAGGGAGACATTTAAAAAAAAAAATATATATATATATATATATATAACACAGATGCACAGATGAAAAAGAATGTAAACTATATTAAAAAAAATTTATATATTTTTTTTTTCATATTTCATATTTGATATGAATTTATAGGGAGGCATGGCTTCCGTTGGCATAAGGATTCGCCACTGCCTGCTCAGCACTTTTATACAAGCCACAGAGCATGGTATGGTGTTAATAGCTTAATTGTATCATGGAGTGCACCTGTACGGAAGCATCTGCATTATGTCTCTCCACTCATTTATTCAGGTTTTTCCTTTAATTTGTCACCCGTCTATATCTGCTATGCGTCAAAGTGGGGATTTTTTACTTTAAAGAATAATTTCTAGGGATGTCCGATATTATCGGCCGACCGATATTATCGGCCGATATCTGCAGTAAAATGTGATATCGGAAAATATCGGTATCGGTTTAAAAAAAGAAAAAAACAATAACAATATTTGTTATATATATATCCAGTGAAATTATTAGTTACCTGAAATTATTCCGTTTTTTTGGGGTGGGAAACCCTGCATATATCGGTATCGGTTGATATCGGTATCGGAAATTAAGAGTTGGACAATATCGGAATATCGGTATCGGTAAAAAAGCCAATATCGAGCATCCCTAATAATTTCCTCTGAAACTGTCTACAAGCCACTTCCTCCAGAGCCGTGATTTAATAATAGTGATTGTGGTTCGCTGGGTCTGTGTTGTACGTGTTTTAATTGATTTGTTATCCTTGATTTTTGCCACATCTTGTTGTCTTATTGTTAATATATATATATATATATTTGTTTAGCTTATATCTGCATGTACACTCGACGTGACTGTGAGCGAGGGAAACCTCAGTTGCCTTTCGAGGTAACTCAAAGGTTTGAAAAAGTGTTCAGTGGAGCGTTGTATTGTTTTGACCTTGAGGTGTTGTTTGTGTTGTGGTTGAGATGCCTGTGTTTTGTCTAGACAGGGAAACCAGGCATTTCGCGAGGCCATGGCGAAGCTGGAGAACCAGCCGTGTGTCCGAGGCCTCTCCTTCACCTCCTTCCTCATCCTGCCCTTCCAGAGGATCACCAGGCTCAAGCTGCTGGTGCAGGTAAGGAGAGGAGAGGGGAGCACATTCACACAGCGGCTAATCTCCTCTTATGTCATGCTCAGGATGGGATTCCTTTCCACCCTGTTGGAAGAGATTGGGGTTGGATAAGATAAGATAAGATAAGATAAGATAAGATGAGTTAAGTTAAGATAAGATAAGATAAGATAAGATAAGATTGGATAAGATAAGATCAGATCGGATAAGATAAGGTATTACTTTATTGATTATTCAAGCAGTATGGGGGAGGGGAGGTACAGGTATGGGCAGGGTAATAGTAGAAAGACATAAATATAGGCAATACAATTGGATCTGAATTAGAGGTGGGCATAGATTAATGTTTTTAATCTAGATTAATCTATCTGCAATCCTGGATTTAATCTAGATTAAAATGGCTCAAAAAAAAACTGCCGAAGGCATTCAAAATATGTGTGTTCTACCCAAATAATGACCAGAAGTAAGTCGTTACTTTTTCTTTCCTCCTTATGTTTCTCAGGCCAGGTGGCCCATTACACCATGAGCCCATCTCCTGTTTCCAAAATGCATTACAGACTGTTTGAAAAAGCTGTTTTGCTATGATAATTGATAATGAAATATCAAAATAATGTTCAATAAGATGTACTTGTGTTTAATAAGTTGTTTTATTCAGAAGTTAACACAAATAAATAATATTACCAGTACAGTACAGTATCTAGCACTCTCAGGAGCAAAAGAGAAAGAATAATTTCAAACTTGAACTATGTGACATGGCTTGAATCAACTGCTCCAGTGGAGTTGCTCAGTGGCCAATGGTGTCAACTGTGGTTGTACTGGGCAGCTCCCAGGTGTGAATGGAACTGTGTGAATGTGAAGCAGGGCGTTCCTGAAAAAGAGAATCTGTGCTCAGCGAACCTACCCTGGGTAAATAAAAGGTAAAAAAAAAAAAAAATGTAAAAAAAATCTTTTTTCTTTTTTTAGATTAATGCGTTAATTATATTATCGCGCGATACTAGTATAGCGTTAACGCAGCACGTTAACGCCGTTAACGGCCCAGCTCTAATCTGAATATAAGAATATGAGACAAATTGTTATGGTTTGTAACCGACCCCAATCGCACAACACAAGACAGGTATGAGAGTAAGCCAAAACAGGGCATTTCTTTATTACATAACAAAAAGCGGCACAGTCCCTTTAAGGGAAAACACAAAAACACTAGAGTCAAAGAAATCTGGAAAATGCGGCACTGTGCCTTTAAGAGGCGAACAGGCTAAGGGACTAAGGCTAAGGGCCAGGGCTAAGGACCAGGGCTAAGTGTCAGGGCCAGGACCAGGGGCACTGGAGAGGGGGACAGGGACAGAGGCCCGGAGAGGCGGGCTGGAGACAGGGACAGAGAACAGGGTTAAGGCCTTGGACAGGGCGAGGGCCAGAGCTGCTTACAGGGATGAGGACAGGGTTCCGACGGCGGAGGCCTGGCACGGGAACAGGGGCCCGACGCGGAGGCCTGGTACGGAGACAGGGGCCCGACAGCGGAGGCCGGGGGGAAGAGGCGCCATCCTCCCGTGGAAATAGGGAGCGATGACGCGCCGGCTTGACGTCTGGAGTGGGAACACTGGAAAACCTCCCGTAGAGAATTAGAGAGCGAAGACGGCGTCCCACTCCAGGCAAACGGCGACAGGTGGTGATGTACAGGGGTGGCACACCGTCTCACGCCGGAGACGCGGCAGTAGATTGTAGTAACAAGAACGACCCGACAAGGACTGGAGGGTAGTCTGCAACCTATGTACTCTCCCGAGGTGATTGCAAACTCCCAACAGGTGCGTGAAGGTAGAGGAACAGAATGTCCAAGGGTGGGGGCTGGTGAAGAGTAGGAGGCAGGCAAAAGTTCTCACAGGGGTGGGGGCTGGTGAGGTGAGGAGACAGGGAATAAAGGTCCAGGGAAACGGCGAATCCTCACACAAATAGACAGTGTAAACAATATACTTAACAAACATAAAGTGTAAACAAAAGTGCAGATGAGGGTCTGTATGCCCTGTCGTTTATATTATACATTACAATAAATATAGGCAATAAAGACATTTTAATCTGAATATACACTATGAGTAAGAGTAAAAGTAAACAGTATACACAAGGTGCAGTATACACAAGGTACCCTAACTGGCATTAAATCAAATCAAATCAAATTTATTTGTAAGGCCCGACAACACACGTTAATGTCCCCATGGGCCGGACACGTCTTCTTTATGTCAAGAAGAAACATCACAATAAATCAAGAACAAAACAAAAACACCATGAAGTCCAAACATTTTTAAATAAATAAACTAAATGAATAAATGCAACACTCCCAGACATACCCCACGCGAAGGTAAGGAAAAACTCACCAAAACCTAGCAATAGAAAAAAATGCACCACAGCCAATGTGGAGGAGAGAAACCTTAGAAGGGCCGTTCAAGGGGGGGATCTCCCTTCTTAGATGTCGGGGATAGTAGTGTTGCAATAAAACAGGCGAAACAGTTGCTAAGCATGCACATATACGTGAAATGAAACACAAATAAGTGCATGCAATAGCAACTTGGCTATAAGAACATATACATCATACATTATAGTCCTCCACGGTGGGAACAGGGTAGAAAGGAATCCCATCCTGAGCATGTGTGACGGATCATACTGGTCTGCGTTGTGTTTTGATGTTAAATGTTAATGTCCCGAGGGGGAGTCGAACAGGGGGCTCCCGCGTCCGCGGGCGACGACACAGGCCGCTGCACTAAGAAGTGAATTCACTCCTAACTACCGTACCTATGCGTCTATTAACCCTGTTATGAGGAAGTGAGTTTAACTTACCAGCCCGTACTGCCACAGTCACTCGTCAACACACCTGTTTCCGTGACTGTGGACATACCCACGGGCTTCCCCGTTACACTCACCTCCCTAAACTCACGCCCCTCAGGACATCCGGGTCACTGGGCACCACTGTGACGGATCATACTGGTCTGCGTTGTGTTTTGATGTTAAATGTTAATGTCCCGAGGGGGAGTCAAACAGGGGGCTCCCGCGTCCGCGGGCGACGACACAGGCCGCTGCACTAAGAAGTGAATTCACTCCTAACTACCGTACCTATGCGTCTATTAACCCTGTTATGAGGAAGTGAGTTTAACTTACCAGCCCGTACTGCCACAGTCACTCGTCAACACACCTGTTTCCGTGACTGTGGACATACCCACAGGCTTCCCCGTTACACATGACATGAGATCAAAACCGTGTGAACTGAATATGGTCATGTAGTCTCTGGTAGATTTGGTTGCGTGTGGAGTGTGTGATTGTCTTATTGACTGCAGACAATAACAATTAGGTACAATGCCACGATTATTATTATTATTTATTTTTTAATTACAATTTTTTACGTTTGCCTGTACAGAATATCCTGAAGAAAGCAGAGGAGAACTCTGAGAGGGAGATGAACGCCGTCAAAGCACACAAGCAGCTGGAACAGGTACAGTAGTGTGTCGGAGGCCTGAGTCTGAGCGCAGGAGGGCGTTCTGTGGTGTCTGTGGTCACGTTTCACACAACGTTCTCACACAGAACGCGGTGGAACTTTTCCCATGGTGGTTCACGCCTGTCTGTGGAATGACCATTCTGACAATGACTTCAATTACTGTAAGCCATGTCACATTTGCTCATGGTATGTATAGTACATTTAATTGATGGTTCCCTCAAAATAATTTTCATAATCATAGGGCTGAGCATGTTCAGCGAGTTCGACCCATTCACTTTGCGTTCCATGTGTCGGCTCAACTGACCTATCACAGGTTTCTCAACCCTCGTTTCTTGATCCTCCAATCGCAACAGTCGCTTCCCTCGGACAGCGTCAGTTGCAATTGGAGGATCAAGAAAAGATTAGATTAGATTAGATTACAATTTTGTGTCATCATCATACAGCACAAGTACAATACAGAAATAAAAAGTTGCCATCCAACCAGAGTGCAAATATAACAGTAAAGTGCAATAGTAATATACAATGTACAGGTGATTAAACTAGGTATAAAATACATCAATTAGTACTACTGAGCAATATTGCTAATCAGAGTTGTAGTATTAGTATGTACAGTGATACGGGTATAAAGAGTATAAGAGTAGGTAAGGGATATGTACAGATACAGGATTATATGCAGGTATGTACAGACAGATGTGGATAGATATACTGTATATAAGGTAAGAATAAATATATATATACAGCATTATTGTACATGTTATCATACAGAGTTGTATGGGTTATATGTAGGTGTGTAAGTAGGTATATAAAAGGATTATATGCAGGTCTATTCAGACGGATATGATGAGGTAAATATGAATATATAAATGTATATATTATTTAGCATATATACATTTAGCATTTTTAGATTATATATTAGATTAGATTTAGATTATTGGATTATATATTGCATATATTTAGCATTTAGCATTTAGTTTTGTTCAGACTATATATTAGATTAGATTTAGATTAGTGGATTAGATTATATACTGTAACTATTTATTGTAGGGCAAATATAACTGAGAGGGCATACATACCCTCATCTCGCACCTTGTTGTCCATTATGTTGTCCAGAGTTAATTATGTTATGTTAAGTATATTGATTTGTTATATTGTTTACACTGCTTTTTACTACCTGTACCTCCCCTCCCCCCTCCCCCATGCTGCTATGATGCCTGAATTTCCCCAAGGGGATCAATAAAGGAATATCTTATCTTATCTTATATATATGGTATATATAAAAGAGGTTGGAGCTTGATATAGGTCAATTGTTTCAAAATCGATGGACAGCGTATTCTTATTTTCTTCTCTAAACATTGAATTGAGGCTTGCATACATTGGACAATCACACACCTACTACTTTACCTATTTTGCGGTGCACGACTCCTCATGGTGTGTATTTGTGTCTGGCAGATTGTGAAAGAGTGCAACGAGGGAGTGAGGAAGATGAGTCGCACCGAGGAGCTCATCAGCATCGAGAAAACGCTGGAGTTCAAGTCCAAGGTATCTACATTCATCATCATCCCGTCACATTAAAGGGATAGTTTGGATTTCTGGACGTTAAGCTGTATGATAATACTTGCCAGAAGTGTAGTGTAAACAGAGCTATTAGCTTACTTACTGAGTCTCGTGGTCAGAGTTCTGGCCTGGTTCCCAGTGAACCGAAACGGGGTCACTGTACCAACGTGTTTTAATCCACACCACAACATGCAGGCAAACGGGGTCACGGTACCAAGGTGTTTTAATCCGCACCATAAGATGCAGGCAAACGGGGTACCTGTTTCTAATACAACATCATCGTCCTCCACCACTATGGATTCTGCACTGGTAACACAGCCTGTATTGGCTTTTTGTTAGCAAACCAGGTAGTATCTTCTACACACCAAGGTGGTTCCAACAAGATCCAAAACAAGAACTGGGGGGTGATGAATGAAATAATAGGTTTATTTGAAGAATCTTTATAGGAACTGGGCAAAAAAACATCAAAATAAAGATTCCAATAATAAAAAAAAATAACAGGATTCCCACACTGATGTGGTTTAAAGAAAGATGTATCAACCTGCACGTTAACCAAACATTTGACCATGAGGTCTCCTCTACCTGGTCATTAAGCAACCTGACACCTGAAAGTCCCCTCCCCCACCCTCAATGTGCACTGCCAAACCCTGGATGCTAGGTGGGGTAGATGGCTAGAGATGTACAAAAAAATAAATAGAGAAAAAACACATCAGAATGGCTCCAACACAAATCAGCTGTTTCAAAATGTTGGAGGGCCGTGGTTCTGTTTTGGAGGTGGCTGACCCTTTACCTGCAGTGAGGCGGTGTGGATTAAAATGTTTTGGTTTTCGTGTCCCCGTTTCTGCCTGCTGCCTCAAGCATCCCGGCTCCTTTGGAACCCGGCCAGAACTCCGACCACGAGACGAGAAGTATTTAATTATTATTTATTTTTCGTACCTTTATTTATCCAGATAAAACATTAAGAAGAGGTTTCTTATTTACAATGTCGATCTGGTCCAAGAGGCCCCAACAGGAATAAAAAATAAATAAAAAAAAAAGATTGTATAAATAAAATAAAACCCTTTCACTGCCATACACCAGCCGGTTAACCCTTTCACTGCCACACTACAGAAGGTTAACCCTTTACTATCACAGTAACCGTTAAGAATCATACACATAAACAAATAAACAAATGTGTTGAGTATATTCTTGAAGGCAGTCAGTGAAGTAAGAGCTGTAAGTTTAAGGGTGTTTTGAATAGCGTTCCATGCTGCAAAGTGAAAGGAGTTTCGGCCGAAGGTGGTCTTGGATCTTGGGATGTTTAGTTTGATGAGCTCACTTGATCTTGTGCCGTAAGTGCTATGAGAAAGGTGGAGCAGGGAGGAAAGATAAGGTGGGGTCTTGCCCAGGATTGACTTGTAAATGGAGTGGAACCAATGTTGGAGTCGGCGGGTGTGGAGGGAGGGCCAGTCAACCAGTTTGTAAAGGTGATGTGTATTAAAGGGTGCATTGGTGGCAAAGCGGATGGCAGAATGGTGCAGAGTGTCCAGTTTGTGTAGAGTCGTCTTTGAAGCCATTTTATAGATGCCATCACCATAGTCCAGGATGGGCAGGACAGTCATCTTTACAAGGGTGAGTTTTGCGGAGCGTGTGAAGGAAGCTTTGTTACGGAAGAGAAATGCCAGTCTGGCTTTCACTTTAGACTGAAGATTGTTAATGTGAACGGAGAAAGAAAGGGAAGAGTCCAGCCAAAGCCCTAGATATTTGTTTGACTTGACAAACTCCAGTTTGCGCAAAGGATCTTGGGGGGGCTGGGGGTTTTCTTTTTGCGATCGAATAAGATGCATTTGGTCTTTTTAGTGTTAAGCCGAAGGTGGAGGTTATGAAAGGACTGCTCGAGGGAAGTGAGACTGTCTTGAAGAGTGGAGGCTGCGGAATGGAGAGAAGGGCCAGAAGCATACAGGATGGTGTCATCAGCATAAAGGTGGATCCGAGAGCTGCCTGCAGCCTTCGCCACATCATTAATATAAATGGAGAACAGGGTAGGACCCAAGATTGAGCCCTGAGGCACCCCTTTAGTGATGGCAAGTGGCTCAGACAGGATATTCTCTGTCTTGACCTGTTGGATCCGGTTAGTAAGGTAGCTGGCAAACCAGTTGCAGCAGGTGGGGGACAAACCAATGCTGGAGAGCCTATCCAGAAGGGCCCTGTGGACATTAATGTAATGTCCAAAAATTCCTTTAACCCTTTCACTACCACACCACAGAAGGTTAACCCTTTCACTACCACACTACAGAAGGTTAACCTTTCACTACCACACTCCTTTAGGCGGCTGGGTGGCGCAGCGGACTAATCGCTCGTCACCAACGCGAGAGACACTGGTATCGAATCCGGCTGTCAGCGGTGCCTCCGGCTGGAGCCGGTGGGTGGTAATCTGGTCCTACAGGTCGGTCAGGGCGCTTGCACAGCGAGGAAGGGAGATGGTGAGGGTAGTGTGAGCCTTTCACACGTTACACCTCACCAATGAGAGTCCGCACTGGCAGGTGAAAAGAAGTGGCTGGCTGACTCCGCATGTATCGGAGGGGACATGTGATAGTATCTATCAACCCTCCCTAGACCGACCAGTGGGGGGCACATGCGAGCAATGACCAGGAAGGGGAGGGGGGAATTGGCATGACGACTAAATTGGGATGGGAGAAAAACACAAAAAAACAGGAGGAGAAAAAGTGGATACATTTTTTTTTTTAACCTTTCACTACCACACTACAGAAGGTTAACACTTTCACTACCACACTACAGAAGGTTAACCTTTCACTACCACACTACAGAAGTTTAACCTTTCACTACCACACTACAGGTTAACACCCAGGGCTTGACGTTGACACCTGCCCACCTGCCCAGGGCTAGTGAAAATGCTGAGTGGCTAGTGACTTTGGAAAACCACTAGCCACAGTGGCTAGTGAGCCAAAAAGTTAACGTCAAGCCCTGCATAGGTTTGTCAATGATAATGTTCACGGCGTTTGGAGCAATAATATAATTGCTAGGTTCAACACAGCCAAGGCATAGGTGTGTCAATGATAATGTTCACGGCGTTTGGAGCAACAATGTAATTGCTAGGTTCAACACAACTCTTCCACATCTACATCCTCCATCTTGTCCCAGTCAGCCGTTGCCCCAACTGGAGCTCCTTTTGCGGCTGAGTCACTGGTCGCAGGCAGTAGTAAACAATGGAGTCAACAGTCAGAAGCACAGTTGTACAGTTGGCGTGTAGCAGTATGATTACAATGATACTGTCCCCAGCAGGGGTTAGTGAAGAAGAAATTACCTATATTTATTACTTTTTGGGTGGGGGCGCGAGTGTGGGGATTTGTGGCTAGTGACTTTGGAAAACCACTAGCCACAGTGGCTAGTGAGCCAAAAGGTTAACGTCAAGCCCTGTTAACACCATTTCACTACCACACTACAGAAGGTTAACCATTTCACCACCACACTACAGACGGTTGACCCTTTCACTACCACACTACAGACGGTTAACCCTTTCACTACCACACTGCAGAAGGTTAACCCTTTCACTACCACACTACAGAAGGTTAACCCACATTTCTAATAATTCAAATTGGGTAGTTAAAGGTGGAATCTGTAATGCTGTCAAACAGCGACCTAGTAAAAAAGTAAAACTTGGAGGTTCTCGTTTGTGGATGAGTCTACTACACAGTCCTCATTTTAAATAGTCTGTGCAGTCTGTGCCCATCTTTGACCTTGTGACCTCTCTTAACCCCTCGCAGTCTGTGCCCATCATCTCCCACTCCCGGTGGCTGCTGAAGAAGGGGGAGGTGCAGCAGATGGCCGGACCCAAGAGCACCAGGACGATGCGCAGCCGCAAGCTCTACCACCCGCTCTACCTCTTCCTGTTCAACAACCTGCTGCTCATCACCAAGCGCAGGTCAGACGGGCACAGCCGCTCCACAGTTAGAATATCCAGCCACGGATTGGTTTCAAATATCCAAACTAGGGTTTTGCCGTCTGTGGAGTGCCTTGCATGCATGGAATGTTTGTATAGTTCTCATTCTTCTCATTCTTCTCATTCTACTGTCTCACAGCCTGCTAAACAGCTCTGCCCAAGAGAGACTAAATCTGGACCAAATCCGGACATCCGCGGCCGAAATTAGTTTGGGAAAAAATGCGCCAATAACGTTGGATTGGGTGCATACAGAGAATATCACAAATAAACCAGAGATTAAGCTTATCTGAACATGTATGGGTTATGCAGTAATGTAGTTATCAGAAAAGTAAACAGGCTATTAGTTCTATATATATTTTCTGTGTAAGGAAACCATACCTTTATGGCTGCGTTCATTGTTGTTTTCCATGGACACAGTGAATAAACAAGGCTGCACAGACGCTGTGAAATGAAACTATTTAACTTTTTTTTTAACCAAATCTTTGGTTCTTAGTTTACTTCCTCTTTGGGCAGAGACGTTTGAGAGTGGAATGCAAGTGGAATGCAAGTGGAATGCTCATTCTTCCGACATGGCTACCTGTAACTATTGGTAACCATTTTCAAAAGAAAATGGCGAATTTTTGTGCAGTTAAAAACTGGAAAAACATGATATTACTGTTCCACTGCGACTTGTTTACAAGATCCAGTAAGACACCAAATTATATATATATTTTGCACAGATTTGTATTTCTTTTACTTTATTGCCATTCATTTAAACAAAAGTACCTTGAGATTTGGCTTCACTTGACACGCATTCACATATAAATTAAATAACACAAATTATTATTATTACAAAAATATTTTGTAATTATAACATTTTTGTTTATATATTTCTCAAATATCAACACAGAACAACCGTTATTTATTCCAAAATTGAGGACAAATGGGCATTCTAAACATCAGTGAAACGCCTCTATTGCAAATGAACAACAGCAAAGGGTTTTTTGTTGGATCATTCGATTTCTCCCAGAGTGTCTTGGTTTGCCATTGACTTCGTCCAGCGATATTCACAGCCTGTTCATGCGCTGGACGGGGGAGACGCTAATCTTGTTGCTGACGCTGCTTGTTGCTCTCAGTGGGGAGAAGTTCCAGGTCCTGGACTCCTGCACACGGGCCATGTTGAGGACGGAGGACCAGGAGGACCAGGGCCAGCTGCTGGCCAACGTCTTCAACCTGAAGCTGCTGGAGAACCAGGAGGACCGGCAGGTCAGCTACATGCTGAAGACCAACAGCATGTGAGTACCTGGAGCACTGGGCTTTAACCCTTTCACTGCCACACGACAGAAGGTTAACCCTGGGGCTGACCCCTATTAATCGATTAGTCGACTCATCGGTCGAAAGGAGCCGTAGTCGACTGGCCAACCTCTTAGTTGAATATAATATAATAAAAAAAAAAAAAAAAAAAAAAAAAAAAATTAATTTTGTATCATTCTTTCCAAAAGAAAAGAGGCCTAGAAGTGTGGCTAACGCTAATGGCACGCATACCAGAGGCTAACTGCCTACGAAAACAGGCACAGAGGCACTGAAAGAGGATTTCACCCATCTAATGAACACACTAGACTAGACAAATATCAAGATGTATCCATCAGTGGACCAATTGCATGCTTTTGCAGAGGACAAGAAGCCTTCAGTCGACTCCTTCAGACATTAAGCACCCCCCACAGCCCAAATGAAATGATACATTTTTTTTTTAAATAAAATAAAACAAAAAGTTTAAAAATATTATACTTTTTTTTTTTCGACCAATAGTCGACTAACGGCAGATTTTGGCCAATCCTAGTCGACCATCCAAATCCTTAGTCGGGGACAGCCCAGTATCACACTAGTAAAGGGTTAACCTTCTGTCGTGTGGCAGTGAAAGGGTTAACCGGCTGTCGTGTGGCAGTGAACGGGTTAACCTTCTGTGTGTTGTCGCAGTGAAAGGGTTAACCGCTTGGTAGTGCGGCGGTGAAAGGGTTAAAGGGTAAACGGTGCATTTATACAGAGCATTTATCCAAAGCACTTTACAATTTGTTCCTCACCTTCACCATGAGGAATTACACTCTGTTGTTGATTTAATCAAGTTGTTGATTTAACATCTGCAGGCAGGAATACGGATAATAATAGAAATAGTAATAATATTATAATAAGAGTAGAACAGAGTGGAACAGTAGTGGAATGGCAGTATATTCTATCAGTAATAATAATAATAATAATAATAATAATAATAATAATAATAATAATAATAATAATAATAATAATAATAATAATAATAATAATAATAATAATAATAATAATAATAATAATAATAATAATAATAATAATAATAATAATAATAATAATAATAATAATAATAATAATAATAATAATAATAATAATAATAATAATAATAATAATAATAATAATAATAATAATAATAATAATAATAATAATAATAATAATAATAATAATAATAATAATAATAATAATAATAATAATAATAATAATAATAATAATAATAATAATAATAATAATATAATAATAATAATAATAATAATAATAATAATAATAATAATAATAATAATAATAATAATAATAATAATAATAATAATAATAGTGTACATGGTATATACTGTATACAGTAGCACACTGCATCAGAGTCTGTGCAGTGTTTAGTAATTAAGACGTCTCGTGGCCCAACACCTTACTAATACACTTTATGTTGGTTTTTCCTTTAATTTGTCACTTGTCTGTCTGGTAGTATAATTTGAATGATCTGTCCAAAGGAATTAAGGAAAAACTAAAAATAAATGAAATGTATGTGACCTGGGCTCTGAAGGGCCGACTGATGAATGGTGAAATGCATGGCTGAGGGCCCGGGGCCCCGATGGAGCCCCTTCCTCAGCAAGGTCCTCGAGCGCGCAGTAGCCGCCCAGCTACAGAGTCACATGGCCTACCATGACCTGTTTGAACCACTCCAGTCTGGGTTCAGGGCTAAACACAGCACCGAGACCGCCCTGATCAAGGTGACAAACGACCTCCTCATGGCTGCTGATGCTGGCAACATCAACATCCTCATCCTCCTGGACCTCTCAGCTGCCTTCGACACCATCTCACACTCAATCCTCCTAGACCGCCTGGAAAGTGTCCTTGGCATCACTGGTACCCCCTTGTCCTGGTTCACATCCTACCTCACCAACAGGTGGCAGTATGTTTCCCTCGGGGGCTCCAGGTCAGCTCCAGCACTTGTCAAACAGGGTGTTCCCCAGGGTTCGGTGCTAGGTCCGCTCCTTTTTATGATTTACCTCCTCCCACTCGGTGACATCATAAGGAAACACGGCCTCCACTTCCACTTCTATGCAGACGACACACAGCTCTACCTCCACACCAAACCCTCGGCCCCCCTTCCTCCCCCCTCCCTCACTGCCTGCCTCCAGGACATAAAAATATGGATGACCACCAATTTCCTCCAACTCAATAGTAAGAAAACCGAACTCATAGTTGTAGCCTCCCCAGCCCTCCTCCAAAAGATCGACCACCTTGTTCTCTCCGTGGATGGCTACTCCATCTGCCCCTCCACAGAGGTAAGGAACCTGGGCGTCATACTGGACTCCACCCTCTCATTTCACCCTCACGTCAAGTCTGTCACCAGATCCGCCTTCTTCCACCTCCGAACCATCTCCCGCCTCCGCCCCTCACTCTCCGACACCTCAGCGGAAACACTCATTCACGCCTTCATCACTTCCCGCCTCGACTACTGTAACGGAGTCCTTCTTGGTGCCTCCAAGAAGGTTCTGGATCGTTTACAGTACGTCCAAAACTCTGCTGCGAGGGTCCTCACGCGCACCAAACCCTGGCAGCACATCACCCCCACCCTGCAAAAACTCCACTGGCTCCCCATCAACTATCGAATCCCCTACAAGATCCTCCTCCTCACCTACAAATCCCTGCACGGGTTGGCCCCTTCCTACCTGACCAACCTACTCCACCCCTACACTCCAGCACGAGGCCTCCGATCCTCCAACTCCGACCTCCTCACCATCCCCCGCACCAGGCGTTCCACACTGGGAGACCGAGCTTTCGCTGCAGCAGCCCCCAGACTGTGGAACTCCCTCTCCCCCCTCATCCGAGGCTCTGACACCATCAACCTCTTCAAAACCAAGCTAAAAACCCACCTGTTCACACTTGCCTTCACGCAACACGGCCCCGCTCCCAAGTAGCCCACCCCTGACTCTTTTTAAGCCACAGATTCCGTTGTTTTGTTTTGTTTTGTTGTTTGTTTGTTTGTTAATTTTAACCACTTCATCCAATTGGACAGAACTTGCCTCCTTTTTTTATTTATTTTTATCTCTTATCTTATTTGTTTTTCTTGTTGTTACTATACACAGATCTTTTATGTATTTTATTATATATATTTTTTCAATTTTATTACTTACTTTTATTTTTTTTCCATCCTTTCCTTGTACAGTGTCCTTGAGTCTGAGAAAGGCGCTTCTCTCTTAAAATTCAATCTATTATTATTATTATTATGGGGGCTGCTCCTGCCCAGGCTGCAAGGGGCCCCCGCTGAACAGGAAGACAGATCTTGAACGTGTCCCCTATAACTCAAGCCATGAAGGCCAGATGGCCAGACACAGGCTCAGAGGAGAGTCTGCCTGGCCCACACTGATTCAGGGGAGATCAGTTGTAACTACTATTTCATTCAAGGTTTTATTATTGACGTTGTTGACTGAAAGACTGTAGAGGTGTAAGTAGTCTGAATACATAGATTAGATTAGATTCAAATGTATGTCATTATACAGTACAATGAAAATAAGTTTGGCATACAACCAGCGTGCAATTATAACAGTAAAGTACAATAGTAATATACAATGTACAGGTGATTAAACTGGGTATACAATATGTAAATGAGTACTACTGAGTAATAGTGCTAATCAGATGTATGTACAGACTTGTAGTATTAACCTGTTCCACCCCAGGTGAAAATCTGCGTAAAATGTATACCTAGGTAAATGGAATATTGCTCCACTTCTACAAGGGCTATTTGCATATTCTTGGTATCTAGGTATATCTATGGACCTCAGTGAATGTATTCTCAGTGTCAGAAATATTGTGTCTATTACTAGGCTTGCTTAAATTGTGATGAAACAAAGGAAAATATGAATTATGATTTTTCTTTTCATCTTTGACAGTGAATAACACCATGATAATAATGACCAAACTTAAAAAACTACCACTGAACTCATTCAGTACCCTCTTGAGATCATGTGTACAAAAGATCTAAGGAAATTAATAAAGGGAAGATGATAAAACTGAAGGTTCTGTATATACAGTACTGAATTCTCCCATCCGGACCAATGCAATTTGAAATATTATTATAGAATATAGAATATATGCTTATACATTACCTTATTATAGCCAATTCGCACATTTATATATATATATATATATATATATATATATATATATATATATATATATATATATATATATATATATATATATATATATATATAGTATATTTCAAATGGCCGAGTTCAATTTGGATATAGTATCACCAGGCGTGCATAATAACAGATACTGATATTTACTGTAATCGACTGTACTTTTTTATTTCCCCCACAGTGTAACCATTTTGAAACTAATTTCAGATCTAACTGTTCCTACATGGTAACAATAGTGAGGAGAAACTGACTGCGTTTCAATATTTGTCAAAAACGTTACCTTTTGTAGCTTATTATCGCGAATCATAACAATTATTGATATGATTCATTCAGAACGCTGAACTTTGTATGTGACAGGAAGTGTAGATCGGAGAAATTTCAACGCTGGCCGATAGGCGTCTCTACAATTCGTAGCCGCATTTCTGCAGACCCCTCTCTGATTGGTTGAGGCCATTTCTGCAGACCCCTCTCTGATTGGCCGAGCGCGCGCATGAGCCGCGACAAGCTCCTCTAGCCAGGAGTCGAAACTCCGTTAAGCTCCAGAGAGAGAGGCTGAAAACCCACAGTTGTTGCCCGACGGATGGGAGCCGAATCCCGGATCCGAGTTTTCTGATGAATAGCCCCAAAACATGGAGGTCGCGAACGCAATTTATACGCATGGAAGTATTGATTACGCCATAACGAATCATTAAAAAAATATACCGTTAACTGGAATATGTTGTGTGTGCCTTTACACATATGTTTGATAGGATTATGTAATTGGTTTGTCATTAAAAACCAATAATAATCGCTCGCCGGCTTCGCTGACCAGAGCTCTCTCAGATTCAAAGTTTTAAGAGAAAGAGTCTGGTGGTCAATTGCTACGGAAATGTGTCTTACTAATAATAACTAATTCCTTGGTCAATAGAAGTCTCTGTGATACTTTCTGAATATGATTTGGGAACATCAAATGGGCAGGCCGCGAAATAACAACGTTACAATGTACAGTTTCTGACAGCTGGCTGTGTTGTGAAATGTGCATAACATTATGAATAAACCGCGAAATCATGCGAAATAACGTTATAAGCGAATCTGGTAGTACATTTCCAATCAGAGAGGGGCTTCGCTCAACCAATCAGAGAAGGGTCTGCAGAAATGGAGCTCAACCAATCAGAGACGGGTCTGCAGAAATGCGGCCACGAATTGTAGAGACGCGGCCGATAGCTATGAATCTCCTCTACAAAATGGCAGCAAAAAAACTACAATTCCCATGGTTCAACATTTCCATTTCCGGTTCCGGGTCAGATAGGCAATTGCATATCGAAAACTTAAAACGATATAAGTACACTTTTAACCTATTGCTAAACTATTGCCAACCTAACGTTTTACATTCTACATGCATTTGTGACATAGTGGTGATGTTAATACTTGAAAACGGTTGATTTTAAAATCACAAATTATTCATAAAAATATGCCTATATGATTATAATGTCAAAAGGGGTCGGTACCGACCCCGTCGAGTGGAACAGGTTTACAGTGATAAAGACACTATAGTAGTAAGTCATACTGGCCAGCAGCGTAACTAGTAAGAGTATAAGGGATATGTATGGATATAGTATCTACAGGATTATATGAAAGTATGTACAGCACATGTGTATATATATACGGTAAGAATAAATATATATATATATATGGTATATATGTAACGGTTGTGACAACGTCACCTCAAACTTCGATGCCCCGAGGGAGATTCGAACACTGGTCTGCCACGCCGCGTGCAACAACACAGACCGCTATACCAAGAGGTGACTTCACTTCTTTGTACTGTGTCTATGCGTCTTTTGAGGAGGTGAGAGTGAGTTTAACCCATAGCACCGCTACTCACCCCAGCCCTTCGTGACTGTGCTTCACGATACCATCCTGGCACCGCTACTCACCCCAGCCCTTCGTGACTGTGCTTCACGATACCATCCTGGCACCGCTACTCACCCCATCCCTTCTTGACTGCGCTTCACGATACCATCCGTTACATATACAGCATTATTGTACATGCTATCATACAGAGTTATATGGGTTATATGCAGGTTTGTAAGTAGGTATATAGAGGGATTATATATTCAGACAGATATGGATATGTGGTAAATATAAATATATAAATGTATATATACTGTATATACAGCACTATTGTACATGCTATCATACAGACTTAAAACAAGTAGGTATATTACCGCTAATTTGCAAAAACTGGAGAGATGCCGAGCCTTGTGTTCCGCACGCGCCGCCATCTTGGTACGGTGCATGTGATTACTTCACTGTCACCTCAGTTTTAAAAAATTTCTTTCAGGGCCACATCAGACTGAATGATTGACTAGTAACGACTCATCCCCACCTCTGTGTTATTGACAGGAGCGATAAACTCCGCTGGATATGTGCTCTAACTCCAAACCGGCGCACACGCTTCATGTCTACCAGTGCCCACCAACCAGGTGAGATAAACACCCCATGGAACCTTCCAGAACGTTCACATTTGCACACACCAACTCACACTCATCCGTGGCGTCTGTCCCTCAGACTCTCCCCAGGTGCAGTGCATCCAGTCCTACTGCTCCCAGGAGCCAGACGAGCTCTCCATCGAGATGGCCGACGTCCTCAACATTCTGGAGAGAACGGACGACGGTGAGCAGCAGCACTGAGGCCGCGCGGCCGCTCATCTCCTCTCAGATCTCATGACTGAAAGGGGCTGTAATGAGTTCCACTGACTGGGTTATTAGATCCACCTCCCTCTCTAGCGTCTCCCCCTCTTTCAACAGAGGGCTGTGTCCACATTATTCTTGTTCTATCCCTTTCCGACTGATTATTCTTCAGTGTTACGCCTCAGTCTTATATGTTAATTATCTCTCCCTCTCTCTTCCTATTCTTTTTGGTTTGCAGTTCCTTACCGATAGCTTTTTTTTTTGTTTTTGTTTATTTATTTATTTGACCAGGTAGTCACTTGAGATCAATGATCTCTTTTTCGAGACAAAATGGCAGCATTTAAAAACAAACATACAAAACACAGACAGCCAATAACATAAAAGGCAACGTAGCACAAAGGAATACATTTGAGCCTGAGTGACAAGACTGAACGGGATTGGAGGGTAATAATAATAATAATAATAAACATTATTTATGCAGCACCTTTCATACATGAATTGCAGCGCAAAGTGCTTCACAGCAGTAATGTAGACATAAAATAGAATGAATAAATAAAGAATATCCCTGAAAATCTTTAATATATTTCTGTCATTCAAATCTATGAAAAATAATAAAACATTTAATTAAGAAAATATTGTAATATATTAAAATCTATCAAATGGATTGTGATATATTTCTGTGTTAAAATGTCCAACCCCAAGAGGGGCTCCTGCACAGGTCCCACCTCCAGGGTCTGAGGCCCCGCCCACCTCCAGGGTCTGAGGCCCCGCCCACCTCCAGGGTCTGAGGCCCCGCCCACCTCCAGGGTCTGAGGCCCCGCTTGTATTGGGAATCGTGCAAAATAAAAGCAATGCATAAGGTGCAGACATAAAATGAGTATAAAAATAGACAGAATAAGAGCAGTGCAATAAAATAGACATACATTAGCATATACTAGACAGAGTAAAATAGTGCAATAGTGCAGAGCAACAAAATTCTCATCAACAGTACAACAATCACAGTCTGGATGCATGTGAGTCCAAGCAGCAGAGTGTATTAAAAGGCTATGGTGAAGAGCTACGGGTAAATAGGCAGGCTAAGAGAGAGAAGGGGAGGTGAGGTTTTACAGGAGGTTGCTGGGGTCCCACCTCATTCTTTAAAATTTCCATAATTTAAGCTTTAAAATCAGATATGATGATGAAGAAAGTCCATTCCAGGCAAAGGGAGCGGTGAACATCAAGGAGCCCTTTCCCCAAACTCGGTGCAGGTTCTGGGTACCGAGGTGTATGAACAGTCCTGTAAGCTGTAAGATTGTCAGTAAAGTGCAATAGTAACAATGTACAGGTGATTAAACTGGGCATAAAATATATAAATTTGTTCTACTGAGTAATAGTGCTACATCGGATTAGTGCTATTACTCAGTAGTAGCCTACTAATTTATACATTTTATACCCAGTTTAATCACCTGTACATTGTATATTACATCTGGTGGATGCCAAACTTATTTTCGTTGTACTGTACTTGTGCTGTATAATGGCAATACATTTTAGTCCAATCTAATGGGTTTGATGTGATATTAAAGAATGTACCAAGGTAAAAATATATACATATCTCCCTCTATCCTCATACACACTCCTTCACTCGTTTTGACCTTATCATTCGTGAACACTGTCTCGCTCCATTTACTGCAGTGTCTGTGTTGTCTTTCTGGCTTCCTTTCTTGGTTCATGTTTCTTACACGTCTCGTCTTCATTCACCCAAACAATATTTCCCTCACCACCACCACCTCCTCCTCCTCCTCCTCCTCCTCCTCCTCCTCCTCCTCCTCCTCCTCCTCCAAGGTGAACAGTCCTAACAGAGGAAGCCAGAGCTGAGAGGCTGTTCTGATGCTTGGTAACGGTCCGTGTTTATTGACGAACCAGCCGCACACACACACTGAAGACAATGCCCACACTCTGTCTAACAGGGAGGCAGGGTGGCCTAGAGGTAAAGTGGCCGGCCAGTAACCGGAAGGTTGCTGATTCGATCCCCGAGGGTGTATTCCAGCTGGTGACTGAGACGGGTGGCTGATATTACATCTACGGTGCCCACCACCATCCTGCCTAAGTGCCCTTGAGCAAGTCACTGAACCCCAAAAACTGCTCTAGGGGCACTGCACTGACCTCTCAGATGAAATGCATGTGTGAAATGCATGTGTGGAGGACTATGTACAGTATGTATATAACTAGGAGGGATAGGTGAAAAGACTCATTTAAATAGCTTGATATGTATATTATCATTAGTGTAAATAATACGGTATTGTTTATCGTAACTGAATATGCTGAAAACCTATGGGTGATGTTTGCTTACTGATTCTAGCCACCTGGTAAATTGAATAGCAAGCATAAATCAGTGCAATTGTTTTGTGCTCTCACACGCTCCCTGAGGAAGACTATTGTTGAAATAAGCATGTGATTATTGTGTGCTTCCTCTTTCAAGGCGAGGACTATTATCAAGCAAGCCTTTGCAAACCATTTACATGTATTTTCCTTGGCTGCTTGGGATAAGAAATTTACCCAATAACTCTCTCCTTCTCTCCCAGGTTGGATGATGGGTGAGAGGCTCCACGACGGCGAGAGGGGCTGGTTCCCCATCCGGCTGGTGGAGGAGATCCAGAACAAGGAGGTCCGGGCCCAGAACCTGAGGGAGGCGCAGAGGATCCAGCTGGCCCAGAGAGGGGGTCTGGCCACAGGGGTCAGAGTGGCCTCCAGGGGGGGCAGGCGCAACCCAAAGGGTTCAAATGTCTTTGGCACTTGGACAGACCAACCGGAGGACGGACAGTGAAGCGATGATGGTGACGGATGTCGTCGCTCACAGATTAGTTGGGAGCAAAGCGGATCAGAGGATCGTGTGATTCGAACCCGGATAACATCGGAGTGAAATCATATCCTGCGATGACGCCATCTGTCTTTGGTCTTTTTTGCTCAGTATGTGTTTGGAGCGCCAGAGATCGGGGGGTCATCTCCGCTCAACAGTCCGACGGCTTAAAGGAAAGGAGTTTTTTTCCTTCCACAGAACCTGCATGTCTAACGTCATATAAACTTCCATTGAAATGGTCTCATACAGGCCCTCCCTCTGTTATGGAAAGTGTGGAACAAAAGCTCATCAGCGTGTTCACTATGCATGACAGAACAGAACATAACGATGGTTCTCGGGGAGGTTAGCATGTAAACCCCACCTCGACCGCATGGGTGTATTGTGTCTGAACTCTTTTGAAGCGCTTTACTTTAAGAATCACATTCCTTCGAACAATGACTTAGCAAATCCCCTTTTGTAAAGCCACACACACACAAAGGCTAAAAGAAAAAAAGAAAAGAAAAGCAGCTGGTATCGAATGGTAATTGACGATGAATGTTTCGCAGGTCTGTACATATAGGAACGACACGACTGGTCAAAGTTGTCTAATTGTAAAAGGAGCACTAAAGAATTACATAAAGAATCGCGTGACACGACAGATATAGTTTCTCAGGGCCGGATCCCTCGCCAACTTTAATGCAGCATGCACAAAGACATAGGCAGACACACACGCACACACGCACACACACACACACACACACACACACACACACACACACACACACACACACACACACACACACACACACACACACACACACACACACACACACACACACACACACACACACACACACACACACACACACACACACACACACACACACACACACACACACACACACACACACACACACACACACACACACACACACACACACACACACACACA
The DNA here is from genome assembly GCF_963971535.1 of Notolepis coatsorum. Lineage (NCBI taxonomy): Eukaryota > Metazoa > Chordata > Actinopteri > Aulopiformes > Paralepididae > Notolepis > Notolepis coatsorum. The sequence goes on along the minus strand of NC_140165.1, from coordinate 239,558,281 downwards.
CACACACACACGTAGGACAAATTCCTGCGTAACCAGTCCTCCGCCATTATCCGCCACACACCTGCCACGTCTGCACAGAATGTACCGGCTGATTAGACAGCAGTGGAACGGCATGCCAGTGGTGAAACCTGTATGTCTATATAAATATGTGTAAATGTGTATATTGCAAGCATTTGATGTTCAAAGTGACACACTAATAATTACTGAATAATTGTCTCATTTCATTTTGTAAGAAGTAATTTATTGTTAATAATAAAAAGAAAAAAGATCTGAAATGAGATTTAAATATATTTTTTTTACTCATCTAAACTGGTTTGACTGGTATCAAGCTCAGAATCCAATATGACTCACTGGATGATACTGAACTTGCATTGATGTTTTCATATGAACCAAACATATGTAGAACCTTCGCATTGTGGCATTTTTTTCCCCCTTTAGAGTCGTAGGTACAATTTCCTTGAAAACTACCACAGGTTGTTTTATATTCTGAATTCTATCCACAGCTGCTGGTGAAATATTTTTGAGAGCCTGCTGCCCCCAAGTGTACATCTGAGGGAAGTGCAGTTATTGCAGTGAGAACATAATGTTGTTACTGTAATGCACTTAGGGCTGGTTTCATGGGAGTATTATCTTAAAGTATCTTAAATTAAACTAGTATTAGAAAAAAATGCCAGATTAAAACTTTGTTTTCATTAAATACTGTAATAATATCTGTTCATATCAAATCGGGATACATCTGTAAATTATATCAGTTCCATGTGAACTGCAGTTCTATGATTTGCCCCCACTTTTAATACAATTAATTCAGGAAGTGGATTCTCTTTCAAATTCAAATATTGAAAAGCGGTTGGCATAAAACGTTCACACTATCCGGATGTTCCATCATCAGCGAGTAAACGGTAAATTTTCCTTTTTGAAAGCGAATTGATCCTGACCCTGCAAACTAGTCATCACTACTGCACCGTGCTAAACCATAACAAGCAGACCCCTCTACTTAAACATAGAGTGTCTATCCATAGACCAGCTCCACGGGGATACAGCCCGGCACTAAGACCTCTATGAACCAGAGGGGGAACACCGGGCAGCCATGTCATTCGCCATCTATTTTTGCTACTGTTTAAAATAGCCTCTGCGCACACACATGCTCATCTCACAACTGTGACCAGGCTGATGATTATACATGTGGTCGTTTGCATGACTGTTTGGGTGTGTTGGTGAGACTCAGCGGTCTGACGGTCGGGTCAGAGGGTTGAAGACGGTGGAGGTGCGGCATGGCCACAGAGGGGACCTCGGTTAAAGGCTTCAGTGGAACCATCACCAGGTGACAGTTTGCGTAGACGAAAGAGAAAACATCTGTGTCTAGCGCTAGATGTGGATTCAGATAACCTGTATTCAAGTTAACTCAGGTCACGTGTTACTTCATTAATCACCTTGGGGGAATGCAGGTGTCATAGCAGCATAGGGGGAGGGGGAGGGGAGGTACAGGCAAGGAAACTAAAAGAAGGAAGGGTCGTCGCGTCAGAATACCAGCGTTCTATGCTCAGCTTGGTGTCAGACTTTGGTGCCAGTTATATTGAAGCCTGTATTAAAATATACCATCTATCTGAGGATGTATACATCAACCAATATATCAAATGTTAGCTAGTGAACAATGCAACAAATTGGCGATGATTCTGACATCCGAGGTGATAGGGTGACTTTTCAACTCAATGTCGACTGCACTGAACGTTTCCACACTTGGCACCAATGTGTGTTCACCTGCTAAGAGGTGACGTGATGACCCTTCCTGCTTTTATAGTTTCCTCGGCCTCGGGTACAGGCAGGAAAAGGTTAATAATGGAAATATTAAGAAGATATCTAGTATAGAAGACGTCACGACCGATGAAATTACCCAGATTTATTTTCATGATCTGTGGCTAATCTTCTTGTTTTTGTGAGCTATTTTACATCTTGATTTTGGATATTAACTTTGATCTCTACTGTAATTTGCCACCCCTTTAAGCTACTGTACCCCTCAAAGGGTGAATAAAAGCAATGACAATAACTTGACAATAGAGCTCAGAAGTACCCTTTGGTTCCTTGAAGTTTGTTTTCTAGTTTGTTTCGTTTGATCTCTCCCAGATCACAAAACATTTGCATAGAGTATATAATTGAATACATATAATAACATAATACTAATTTACTGACCAATGGTCATCAGGGTTCCAATGGTTATTAGGGTAAATAGTAAATAGACTGCATTTATATAGAGCTTTTATCCAAAGTGCTTGACAACTTATGCCATTCACTCACACATTCACACACCGATGGAGGAGGTGACCATGCAAGGTGCCAACCTTGCTCAAGGACACTTCGACATGCTGCCGGGAGGAGCCAGAATCGAACCAGGAACCTTCTGATTACAAGACGACTGCTCTACCTCATGAGTCACTGCCACCCCCATAGGGTTGTATTTCCTGGAGATTTATATCTAATATCTTCTAAGCTCTTCTATCTCTCCTCTGGTCGTCTCCCTCACCCTGGAATGTGCCAGGAGGCCAAGCCAGGCAGGCACCTAAAAATACATTGACCTGTGTGACCTCTGTCTCCGGCCACAGGCCACTGAGTGAGAGGAGCAAAGATGGACATATTATCAGATTCAGCAACAGCTCACATATACCCCCACATATGACCATATACGACCAAGCCTGTCTGATCATCTATTTATTAACCAGTGGCTCGCTAAATTTGGAACCCACATAGTATTTAAGCCATGATTGTGTCATCATTCTAGAGCCTCTCAGCCCCCATGGAGGGCTGTGGTCTCCAGGACTGTTCCTCTGTGTGTTCCTGTGTCAATAAATACCATAGATTGACTTCACCTTCGTCTCCTGGCTCATCATATCAATCCAAAGAACTCAGTTTTATACTAACACTGGTTTAAACAAGCACAAAATAAATGTACAATCTTGGGAGAATCGTGGGTTTCTGTGTTGCACAGTAAAAAAATGTGTGGCTCATCTTTATATATGTGCCAATGCCAATAATATAATGGCCATATTGAACAACAAGAGACTGCACTTACGGAGTATGTTGGTGACCTCCTGGTGGCCCTGTTCCCAGGTTAGAGCAGAGACTGGAGGATGTTCGCGCTCGTTTTGTGGAGCTGGACGAGGCTGCCAGGGCCCTGGAGCAGAGGCTGGAGCAGCACCGGCGCTCTCTGGCCCGACAGGCCGAGCAGGACCATGTCTGGAGCGCTCTGCTGGAGCACAGGTGACAGGGAAGCAATGCAGCTGCAGAACAGGAGGAACTTGGGGGCAAACGTTACCATAATGTACATTTACATTTAGTAATTTAGCTGACGCTTTTATCTAAAGTAACTTACAAGTTCTGTACAACAAGTCAGCAGGAAGGGTACAACTCTGGCAGCTAAGGGTCAGTGATATTGTTCGTCAAACAAGTGTTGAACTCGACCGCTACAGTCTTGAGTGCATAGTAGTAGTATAGACATATTGGTATAGTAGGTAGTAGCAAAGTGCATAATAGTAAAAGACAGTACGAAGGTTAGTAGTTTTTCCATTTATTTCAGATATTGATTGAAGAAGTACAGAAGTACAGCCTTCAATGCCAGCGTTCTGTTTACATTGCCTTCTCTCTTTCTCTCAAGCATGTCTCCGGCTGAGATCAGCCTGCTCTTCGGCTACGTGTTCCAGACGCTCCAGTGCTGCCACGAGCTCGTGCTTCGGCGTCTACCGGACCTGGCGGCCGGCCTGCCCACCACCGCATCGGTCCTCCGGAGGAGGCTGAAGAACAGGAGGGTGGACGCCGCCTGGAGGGCCGCTCTGGAGGAGCTGGGCCTGGGGGACGGGGACGCCAAGGCCCTGTGCGTCTTCTTTGTGACACAAGGGCATCACTGTGAATACAAGTGGACGGGGAGGGGACCGGGGGAGCAGGAGGAGGTGGAGGCGGTGATCCGGAGGTGTACAGGAAACCGGTTACTCAAGCAGAGCTTGCTGAAGGCGGTGCAGGTGGTGAGGAACGGGAAGGCGAGCTACGCCGTCGCTTCGGAGGAACATCTAGCCGTCAGAGATATAATGAAACACACAGAGAAGAAGTAACATGAACCGGTGTGTGTCCTTGCGTTGGGACTGGTCTATGATTTGAGTCTGCCTCGTGCTCTGCTGTAATATTTCTCTCCTACTTTGCTTACAAAGATAAATGAATAAAATGCTGTCAAGGGATTGTCCACTCTCAGAAATTGTACACATATGAATGTGATGTGCTTGCATAGTTACACCCACGCACACAGGGGTGCGCTCACTACTGTCCGCATGTGTGTCTGGCGAGTCGGCCATAACTCCTACAGTTCTGATCCGATTTGGATTAAACTTTGCACATTGTCCGACAGCAGGTCAAGGATCGGAATTCACCAATATTTCTTAAATCGGTCAACAAGTGTTTTATTTGGATTCGTTCCACCATTGTCTATTGAAATCAATAGCGAAGTAAACGTTGGGCCTTTGGAACTAACAAGGGTGATACTACATGAAGCCTCACCTCAACTCTGGCACCATGTTTACAACATGGCAATGCCCAAGTGAACCTCATATTGTAGCTGATATACCTATGCAGTAAAAAGGTTTCCCCCCCAGTGAATCTCTTAGTTACAACAATATTGTGCCGTCTTATTTTTGTAGGTTAAGTATTTCATGTTTGCTATTGCCCATTTAGCCACTGTCACCTTGTTATCAACCAGGAAATGCTCATGTGAAACTCATATTATAAGTTTATGAATCTAGTGATCTATGCATGAGAACGATTGTAGAACGCAGTGTTGTTTGTGAAGTATTTATAATGTTCACTATTTGGCAGTGGTGGAAGAAGAAGTACACAGTTCCTTTACTTGAGTAAAAGTAGACATACCCAGATATACTCTTGTGGAAGTAAAAGGCTTCCATTCACAATTCTACTTACGTAAAAGTTCCCTAAAATGAAAATACTCAAGTAAAGTACAGTACAATTAACTAAAAAAGTACAGTACTTGAGTAGAGATACTTTGTCACTGTTGTGACCAGCACTCACCAGTGAACAGGTTACCTGGAAGCAGTTTGTGAGCTTGGAGAACAATATGACACCAAGAAAGAGGCTCAAGGTTGTTCTGAAGTTTATTGAGTTCACAGGCATATTCGGAACATTGCAGGAACACGTGCTATGAACAGGAAAGGGAGAAAGCACGTACACAACATCAGGGTATGTCTCTGTACCCTGAGGTTCCACACATATATGCAGATTTATAATACATACTTGTGGTCTGGTTGACTGCCACACAACAAAATGAAAAGTCATTGCAGTAAGAACAGAGAGCACATGAAAGTACACAAATAGATCACACAGTGTAAGTCACATAATAGATCACACAGTGTAAGTCACATAATAGATCACACAGTATAAGTCACATAATAGAGCACACAGTATAAGTCACATAATAGATCACACAATATAAGTCACATAATAGATCACACAATATAAGTCACATAATAGATCACACAGTATAAGTCACATAATAGATCACACAATATAAGTCACATAATAGATCACACAGTATAAGTCACATAGCTTACTGCTCATGTACATTCGTATGGGACAACTCCTATTGGCTATTTGGCCCAACAAGACAGCTGGTCTAGGGAGAAAGCATATTTTCATTCAACCTTTGTTTAAACTCGAGGGACAGTGACGTCGAGTATACAATTAAAAGAGATAGAATAACAAAAGATAAAAACCAGTAATCAGCACGATAAATACAAGATAAGAAACAGAAAACAAGAAAAGCAGTACAAAACACTGTTACTGTTGCATCACTGTGATCCACTGTCCTGCTACTGTTGCATCACTGTGATCCACTGTCCTGCTACTGTTTCATCACTGTGATCCACTGTCCTGCTACTGTTGCATCACTGTGATCCACTGTCCTGCTACTGTTTCATCACTGTGATGTACTGTCCTGCTACTGTTGCATCACTGTGATCCACTGTCCTGCTACTGTTGCATCACTGTGATGTACTGTCCTGCTACTGTTGCATCACTGTGATGTACTGTCCTGCTACTGTTGCATCACTGTGATGTACTGTACTGCTACTGTTGCATCACTGTGATGTACTGTCCTGCTACTGTTGCATCACTGTGATGCACTGTCCTGCTACTGTTGCATCACTGTGATGTACTGTCCTGCTACTGTTGCATCACTGTGATGTACTGTCCTGCTACTGTTGCATCACTGTGATGTACTGTCCTGCTACTGTTGCATCACTGTGATGTACTGTCCTGCTACTGTTGCATCACTGTGATGTACTGTGATCCACTGTCCTGCTACTGTTGCATCACTGTGATGTACTGTGATCCACTGTCCTGCTACTGTTGCATCACTGTGATGTACTGTGATCCACTGTCCTGCTACTGTTGCATCACTGTGATCCACTGTCCTGCTACAGTTGCATCACTGTGATCCACTGTCCTGCTACTGTTGCATCACTGTGATCCACTGTCCTGCTACTGTTGCATCACTGTGATGTACTGTCCTGCTACTGTTGCATCACTGTGATGTACTGTGATGTACTGTCCTGTTACTGTTGCATCACTGTGATCCACTGTCCTGCTACTGTTGCATCACTGTGATCAACTGTCCTGCTACTGTTGCATCACTGTGATCCACTGTCCTGCTACTGTTGCATCACTGTGATGTACTGTGATGTACTGTCCTGCTACTGTTGCATCACTGTGATCCACTGTCCTGCTACTGTTGCATCACTGTGATCCACTGTCCTGCTACTGTTGCATCACTGTGATCCACTGTCCTGCTACTGTTGCATCACTGTGATCCACTGTCCTGCTACTGTTGCATCACTGTGATGTACTGTCCTACTACTGTTGCATCACTGTGATCCACTGTCCTGCTACTGTTGCATCACTGTGATCCACTGTCCTGCTACTGTTGCATCACTGTGATCCACTGTCCTGCTACTGTTTAATCACTGTGATCCACTGTCCTGCTACTGTTGCATCACTGTGATCCACTGTCCTGCTACTGTTTAATCACTGTCCTGCACAGTACAGGACACAAAATGATTTAACTGCCTCTCACAAAACAAGTCCAAAATGACGTACAATGGTTATTAATCAAAGCTTTAAATTGCCCAAAGTTTGGAAGAATAACAAGCTTTAAAGTGCATTCAAGGGCATTTCAAGAGTAAGGATCGCTAAAGGAAAAGGCAGCTTTTTCAAAAATCAAAACAAGCTTGGGGAACCATAAACATGACCAGATCATTGAGCAAGTTTGATTGAATCCAGAATTCCAATCCAACATGGTTGTAAGGGAGTTGCTTACCAACCAGAGCTTTGAAAATAAACAAATACCAATGTTTAAGATAAGATAAGATAAGATAAGATATTCCTTTATTGATCCCCTTGGGGAAATTCAGGCATCATAGCAGCATGGGGGGGAGGGGGGGGGGGGTACAGGTAGTAAAAACAACACAGTGTACAGGTAGTAAAAACAACAAAGGCAGTGTAAACAATTTGGTCAATATGGTCAATATAATTTACTATCTGACTAGCTGAAGAAATATTCACATTATTCACAGTGCCACATAAGGTGCAGTATGCCTAAGGTAGTGTTATAATTTACTATCTACTGAGTATACATTATTCACAGTATCACGGTATCCACTGAATATACATTATTCACAGTATCACAGTATCCACCTAAGGTGCAGTAAGCCTAAGGTAGTGTAGGTTGTCCTCCTTGGGTTCCTATAAGTCCCAGGTCAATGTCTGGTAGCAGTCACTGTCGCTGCCCCCTGTTGTGGAGCCTGGAGGCTGCTAGTCGCTGCCCACTGTTGTGGAGCCTGATGGCCGCTGGTATGAAGGACTGTCCGAGGCGGTTAGTTGAGTGTCGGGGGGGAATGAGTCTGTGGCTGAACGAGCTTCTCATCTTGACTAGCTCGTCGTAGAGGGGGTGGTAGGGGTTCTCCATGATGGCAGCCAGCTTCCTTATCATCCCCCTCTCTGCCATCACCTCAAGTCTAGGTAGCTCGACTCCCACCACGGAGCTAGCCTTCCTCACCAGCTTGTTGAGCTTGTTGGTGTCCCTTGAGTTGATGTAGCCTCCCCAGCATGCCACAGCATAGAAGAGGATGCTGGCCACAACAGACTGGTAAAAAGACTGCAGCAGTCTGTTGCACACATTGAAGGACCTGAGTCTCCTCAGGAAGAACAGCCTGCTCTGTCCCTTCCTGTAGAGGGCCTCTGTGTTATCCGACCAGTCCAGTTTATTGTTCAGGTGTACCCCAAGGAACTTATATGAGTCCACCATCTCCACATCCACCCCTCGGATGGAGATGGGAATCGAGGGGGGCCTCTTCTTGCCCCTCCGGAAGTCCACCACCAGCTCCTTGGTCTTACTGGTGTTGAGTTGGAGGTGGTTGCTGTCGCTCCACCCCACGAAGCTCTCCACCAGGGCTCTGTACTCCTCCTCATCATCGTCGGTGATGTAGCTTACGATGGAGGAGTCATCTGAGAACTTCTGCAGGTGGCACCCGCTTGAGTTGCGGCAGAAGTCTGAGGTGTAGAGGGTGAAGAGGAAGGGTGACAGCACAGTTCCTTGGGGGGCGCCGGTGTTGCTCACCAGTACGTCAGACTGGCTGTCCTTTAGTCTGACGTACTGTGGCCTCTCAGTGAGGTAGTCCTTGATCCAGGCCACCAAGCCGTGCTCCAGCTGCATCGCGGAGAGCTTCTCCGCTACCAGTGACGGCTGGATGGTGTTGAAGGCGCTGGAGAAATCAAAGAACATAATCCTCACTGAGCTGCGCGGCTTCTCCAGGTGCGTGTACGCTCTGTGGAGCATGTAGATGATGGCATCCTCCACCCCGATGTTTGCCTGGTATGCAAACTGCAGGGGGTCGAGGGAGTCACGCACCAGGGGCTTGAGGTGTTGCAGGACCAGTCTCTCAAACGTCTTCATGACGTATGACGGCAGAGCGACTGGCCTGTAGTCGTTGAGGGTGCTGGGTCGTCCCTTCTTGGGCACCGGGACAATGCAGGAGGTCTTCCAGAGCTGGAGCACCCTCTCCAGCCTCAGGGAGAGGTTGAAAAGATGCTGGAGCGGTGCTGCCAGCTGCTCCGCACATACTTTGAGCACCCTGGGATTAGTGTTGTACGGTCCTCTGGCCTTGTTTACACTAATCCTGGAGAGCTGCCTACTGACCTGACTGATTGTGATCGTCAGGGTTGGGGGTGGGCAGTCTGCTGATGTTGGCGGCGGGGTGCCGGTGCTGATGGATGTGGGTGGGTGGGGGGTGGGGGGGCTGCTTTGTAGGTGTGATCTGGTGCTGGTGTCGATGGATGGGGGGAGGGGTGTGGGGAGGCCACTCTGGTCAAAGCAGTTGAAAAACGAGTTGAACTCGTTTGCATGCTCTGGCGGGCCCTCAACAGCTGTGCCCTTCTGTTAGAACCCAGTGATCTTCCTGACGCCCGCCCACACCTCCCTGGTGTTGTTGGCCTGTAGTCTGCCCTCCAGCCTGTCCTTGTAGCTGACCTTGGCTGCCCTTAGCTCTTTTTGAGCTCCATTTGGACAGCCCTGGCCTGCTCAGTGTCCCCTGCCATGAAGGCCCTCTTTTTCCTGTTTAGCAGGTGTTTAATGTCCTTGCTAATCCAGGGTTTATTGTTTGAAAAGCAGCGTACCTTCTTTGTGGGTACGATGCTCTCCTCACAGAACCTGATGTAGTCTGTGATGCAGTGGGATAGTCCATCAATGTCATCACCATGGGCCCTCTCAAACATGTCCCAGTCTGTCGACCTTATTACGCCTCTCTGCAGGAGGGCCACCCAACCTTATCATACGGAAAACAATGGTGAGTGTCATAGCTGTCGCCGGTAAGAAACCTGAGAGCAGAATGATAGACTGTGTCTAAGGCCATGGTTATACTGGGGGATACAGCAGTATTCAGTTTGTTGCTGAATGATTACGTTTGCTGTCCAAGTTAAAAAGAAACGCCGTTTTGGCAGGAACACGCGTTGTCCTACTGGCAACGCTGAAAAGGCGTTTCGGTTTTGGATACTCGCCAAAACTCACAGACAATGGTGCCATGTAATCTGCGTGAGCCGGATAAGGAGCCGTTGTTGCTCAACGCCCATGCGCAGTAGAGACCTGCACGGTTATTTCCAGTGTTTACAGCAGAGCTGTCCCAAGTAGCTGCGGCTACCATGTGTTGTCAAGTTATTGTTATAAGGAGCCCAGTCCAAGCTACAACAGTCTGCATTCCCTTAACAATTGTTTGTATTGAGCCGTATTGTATTGTACCCATTCTGCAATCTGTTAAATAAAGTTTACATCCATTCATTCTGCTAGCATTAACGTTACCAAGCTGCTAGCCACAATGCTATACTGTTATAATGGCATATACCAATCACGTTAGCACGTAAGCTAACAAACTTTGCTGCTAGCCACAATGCTATACTGTTATACTGGCATATCCCAATCACGTTAGCACGTAAGCTAACAAAATCGGCGACGATCATTTTGTGAGACTAAACTCCGCTCTTGGTGGTCAATTGTGTTGATGTTAGTTTTGTTTCATCAACAAATGAGAGGCAGAACACACAGTGAATGTATCCGTTTTGTTTATTGCACTTTTATTGCACTTTCTTTGCTGAAAAATAAATGCTACGTTGGCTAAATGGCTCACGCGAGGCATTTAAAGATGGCGGATTGTTGATTTTTAGCAGGAAGTGTATTGGCACATTCAACTTTTCTGATTGGTTGGAAATTGCCTTCATGTTTGAACTACATCGCCACCTACTGCCACCTACTGCTTTGGCATTGTACTACATGTATATACATCACTGTGCTCAGGAGGCAAAAACGATGTCTAACTTGCCTGCCATTACGTTGCGTTCTGAAAAGCGAAACTGACCCTGAAAACGAAACGAAAACTGGCCGTTAGTGTAACCGCAGCCTAAAGGAGTAGAAGCAGCATCATGTCTGTAGACTACATCACCATAGTCCAAAACTGATAAGAAAACGTCTTCCTACTAAACATAGGAAAGCTGGTTTTGTTGCTACACAAGAAACCTGGTGATGGAATCACCAATGATTAAGATCTCAGGTTGACCATTGATACAACCTCCATCATAGATAGCAAGGTTGCTAGGATACTCTACCACTGGCGCAGCACCAGCGAGACCAGGTGCAACAATAAGCAGCAGCCAATGCGCTGGCGTCGGAAGAGGTGGCCAACAGGTCAGACAGCGGCACAGAGAAGGTGGGTGCGTCAGCTGACCACTGGAGGGACCACACAAGGACCAGGCCGTGGACCGTCCACATGGGGACATGCGTGACTCAGCAGATGAGGACGCTTGCCATCGGGAGAGCCGAAGTTGAATAAGGATGGAGGACATGGGGCAGACTGCTTCCTACTTCCTACGCTCAGGCTATAGCGTGGAGGTGCAGGACTTAATAGCATAGACCAGGGGTTCCCAAAGTTTTCAGGCCGCGACCCCTGAAATAACGGTGTCAGAGAGCCGCAACCCCCACTATTATAGGGGTGGCATAATCTTTTATTAAAAAAAAAAAAAAAATGTAATGTATGGTTGAATGATGTTAAAATGTTCAAACCCACACGCACTAATAAGCATTGGATGCTTTTAACCAGGGCCGGACTGGGGAAATCATTCAGGCCAGGAAATATAGTGCGAAATATAGGGGGTCCCCCACCAGGATTTTTCTTTTTCTTTTACAAATACTTAATTTCCTGCATTCTGGTGCAGGAATTTTTGAATTTGTACCCTTTAAATGCCAGTGTGTGTGTGATGGCATCACAAATGTTGTAAAAAAAACACACACACACAAAAAGTGAAATATTTGCAATATATCAAATGCAAAGTAGATTTTTCTGGGGGGGATTATTACAGTCTAGCATGTGTCAATGATTAGCAACAACACTGGTTTTGATGGATTTTTAGTTTTTTCTTGTGTGTGTGAGCGAGAGAGAGAGAGATAGTTCTAGACTAGTTAGACTGTGTTACCCTCTGTTGCAGTGATCTCCTGGTTGTTCCCCTTATCTAACTATCACGCCGCTGCAACTAGAAACACTTCTAAACGCTTCTAAGTTCAGTGGCCTGATTGAATAAAAAATAAATAAAAAATAATTATCTCGCGACCCCCACTTTGGGAACCACTGGCATAGACCACTGCACTTCCGTGTTAAATTGAGCTCATGGAGGAGCGTGGGGGAGAAAATGTGACTATAGCTCGGCCGAGAAAGTGCCTTGGGATTGGTCTCTCCATGTTCAGGAGACTCGGGCGTATAAAAAAGTCTATTGGATCATGTCTCCAGCACCCCCACAGCCGTAGCTACAACCACTTACGCCAAGGCTCTCATCAACATTCATTCATTTTCTCCCCCCGTGCTCCTCCATGAGCTCAGAATACCGGAAGTGTTGCGGGGGTCTATACGGTAGTCCGCTAACAGAGCAACAACGCTAGACAGGTGGGTCTGTTCTGAAGAAGCTGCTCCTTGGTTGGCCTCAGGAGCAACAGATGAGGGCGAAACTGAGACATCAGAACACTCAGAGAGCAGGGTGAAGTGGTTGGAGAGCTGTGGGAAGTCTGTGGGGTCAAAGAGAGGAAGGGATCACTTCCTCTTACCTTTCACCACAAGTCACCCAGGAGGAACAGCCTGGAGAGAGGGTAGTGCCCGACGGCTCCAAACAAGCCAACCGAGACAAGAGCTCAGTTTGACAGTTTGACCAAAAAGATCCACAATGAGCAGCTCTATGGGTTTCAGCTTAGCCTTTATTCCTGTGACATCCAAAGTCGGAGCCATTTCTTCAGAGCCACAGAGTAACAAAACAAGCCAACGTTAGATCAGTAAGTAAACAACCTTTGATTGTCTGATGATTGCTTGTTCGAAATTAAGGGGGGCTTGGGGCAAAATGCCCTTGAAAATTGACCAAATGCCCTCGAAAATCAGTTAAGGGGGGCAAGAAAAGCCCCCGACACTTTGCACAGATGTTTAGCCCTTAGTATGCACTAGGGATGGGCATTTTAAAGAAAAATCCAGATCGATTGATCGCATGCTATACTTGAGTGATCGTGTATTACTCGAAAAGGGGAAACAAATTCTTTAAAAAATAAATAAAAAAAATTATATTAAATTTTTATTAGATTTTTCTTTTTTTTTCGTTTACTTATTTTTGTTCATTCACGTATATGTTTAAGGAAACCAACAAACAGTTATAATCTTACACATACATGTGAACAAATATGTAAAACAAATATATATATATTTTTTTTTCATAATTTTTTTTAATAATTTCGATTTTTTTTCTTCTATTTTTCTCATAGCTACGAGTAACGATTATTCACGCCCATCCCTAGTATGCACACGCACAGTATAATATGCATGTAATAAATAGTTTGTTAATAAACTCCGTTACTTGAACAATTTTCACTGTGCTCCTAAATTTTTATTTAGATTTTTTATAATTTTTTTTGTATCTACTTTTTCTCCCCATTTTCTATTTTTCTCCCATCCCAATTTTGTATTATCCAATTCTACCCTCCCCTGTCTCGAACGTTGTTAGACCATGCCTCCCACTGGTCTGTCGTTTTTTTTTCTTTTTTTTTGAGCACATGTGCTCCTTGGGGAAAAGGTTAGCGTAGAGCCCTATATATGGAGACATTAACATTACGTTATCAAACATAGGGACGAAGACTGAAAAAAAAAGTGTTGACAAAAAGTGTTTTATAATCTTTGTTAATTTATCATAAAAATTCGGTGCCCCCGAAATACAAAAAAAAAAACGAAAATCAATTAAGGGGGGCAAAAAAAGCCCTTGGATTTTTTTTTTAATTTCTAACCCTGGTGTGTAGCCTAGGTTGTGCAGGTGATAGGACAACGTTGATAAAACAGGATACAAACACTTAAAAGCAGAGCATCAGGCACAGTAGCAGGAGGCACTGGCTGCAGCCATCTTGGGAAAAAGGATATCACCTTCTCACTACACTATTCTACCTGCCCATTGTCAGTCTCCAGGGACGGAGAGAGCAACACTAGCTAGTTAGTGGAAACGGAAAGCACACTGATGGGTGAGGCTCAGCCAAAAGGGCGGCCTATGGCCACACTCGCTATTCACATCACAAAATGAATTTTCTAAATGATAATCATTGCCCCAAGCTGTCGCCAGGTAAATTGGGCAGTTGGTGAGATCGCATTGGGCGAGGCTCAGCTATTGCACTTTGGTTGCGCCAAACCACAGGCTGATCAGCCCTATAGTTTGTGGATTCACACACACACACGCACGCACGCACGCACACATGGAATTTACTGCTCACGTAATACATGGCTTTGTTGTTGTACCAGCTACACAGGAGCACGGAGGACGCCATCTCCTCTGCGCTACATTCCACCCTCTCCCACCTGGATGAGAGCACCACCCATGTTAGAATGCTGTTCATCAACTTCAGCTCTGCATTCAACACCACCATCCCCTCCAAACTCATCTCCAAACTTGGTGACCTTGTGGAAACCAAGGACCTCAACATCAACCCCTCTGTCTGCAACTGGATACTTGACTTCCTAAGCAACAGACCCCAGTTTGTTAGGATAGACAATCTCACCTCCTCCACCGTCACCCTGAACACCGGTGTCCCGCAAGGCTGTGTGCCTAGCCCCCTTCTCTACTCCCTCTTCACCCACGACTGCACGACACACTGTACATGGCACCAACACCATTATCAAGTTTGCAGACAACACAGCGGTGGTGGGCCTCATCAAAAACAATCTACAGGGAGGAGGTCCAGCATGTGGTGTGCCGACAACAACCTGACCCTCGACACCAATAAAACCAAGGAGCTCATTGTGGACTTCAGGAAGACTAGAGCTGGCATGCACAAAACCCGTCCAGTCTTTCGCTGTCGACTAAAGACACACTTCTTCAATCATTATCTGAAATGAAGAAAAAAAACGATCTAACTACTAAAAATACTAACCTACACTATAGCACTCAACACTTTGATGAACATTGTTACTCAGCTGATAGAGTTGTACCCTTCCTGCTGTCTTGTTGTACAAAAAAGTCGCCATGGATAAAAGCGTCAGCTAAATGAAAACATTTAAATGTAATGCACGCTCCCATCCATATCAACGGGGGTCAAGCGTGTCTCCAGCTTCAAATTCCTGGGGGTCCACATCTCCAAGGACCTCTCTTGGACCCTCAACACCTCATAACTGGTCAAGAAGGCTCAGCAGCATCTCTACTTACCCGTTTCCTCAGATTCTGGCAAACCTACCGGTTTATACCGGTGTGCCATAGAAAGCATACACACTAACTGCATCACAGTCTGGTATGGCAACTGCCCTGCCTCACATCGGAAAGCACTGCAGCGGGTGGTGAAAACAGCCCAATGCATCACCGGTACATCACTCCCTGCAATTGAGACTATTCATCACAAACGGTGTCTGAGGAAGGCAGTATTGTCAAGGACACTTCTCATCCCAATCACGGACTGTTTGCCCTGAGTTTTCCCTCCTTCCCTCTGGGAGGTCCTATACTATAGGGATGGCTAGTGTGACATCACAAATTACTTCCGTGTCCACTAGCATGTTTAGTCTAATGCGGCCAATGTAAACAGCAATGGCTACAGCCCAGGAACCAGTCACCCTTTTTACTGTGACATCCTACTTCGCTGACTTCTCAAAGTCTGTGAAAAAGGGTCTCAACTCATATAACTAAAAAAAAAGAAAACAGTAGTAAAAAAAACGGCAACGGAGGAAAGCGGTAGTAAGCGGTTTGTTGACATAATTTATATTGCTGCAACATGGGACACGTGACAGCACTGCACCATTTTACTGCCTTTGAATATCCCGTCTCATATATATACATACACACATATACACCAATAACAAAATAAAAACACAGTTAAGAATCATACACATAAGCAAATAAACAAACAAACATATGCACAGCCTATGTACAAAAGAAATAAACAGTTAATCTCTAGTCTTTACAGTTTTCTTCGATTGCATAAACACTCAAATCAAAAGTATTACACAATTATCAAAACCTTACACTCAAGGAGCAAAACATAGGCCCAGATTTGCACCCCTATAAGCACAATGTCAGCCTCACACTTTTTGCAAAACAATACACAGTGATTTGCAAAACACTAAACACACTTGCATTACATGATTAGACACAGAATGTCAAATTACCACACATATGAGCCAATTGGTTAAACACAGCCATCAGATGCACAAACACACCATTGCTTAATTGTAGATACACCAATCAGGTTTAAGAACTATAAAAATGCAGCAGGTGAGTTCACCTGTCTTCAACCAAAATGGAAGGAAAGTGAAGTACTGTACACAGAGAACGTGAAAATATACAATTCACCAAACACTACACAAGACAACCAATGATGCAGACTGATGAAAATATACATTTTCTCTCCATATACCCAAATCAGTCAACATGTCAACATGGAGAATCACAACAAAAAATTCTCTTGCCAGATCCAGCTAGGCAAAGAGATAATGTCTAGTATTTTCTGTACTCTATTTAAGTTTTTGTTTTACTGTCATTTTAACCTGTACTGGATACAGTATTTTATGTTTGTCTGATATTTGCTGAGCTTACAGTGTTATGCACACTGTAGTAGCATGAAAACTGGGACATGTTTTGTTGTGATTCTCCATGTTGAAATGTTGACTGATTTGCTTATATGGAGAGACAATTTTTATTTGTATCAGTCTGCATCATTGATTTGGGTATATGGAGAGAAAATGTTATTTTTTCATCAGTCTGCATCATTGATTTGGGTATATGGAGATAAATAAATTATATTTTCATCAGTCTACAGCATTGGTCTTGTGTAGTGTTTGGTGAATTTATTGTATATTTGCACATTGTACTTCACTTACAGTATACTCTAATCACTGAGAAGTAGAATTGCTAAATGTGTTTTAGGTTAAGCACAGCAGTGTGTAACTGGTTCAAACAGAATTAAGTCATATTAAACGTGTGTTTCATATTGTAACAAAATGTAGTTTTTATAAATTAGTGTATAGTTTTGACAAGAGTGTTTAATTTAGCAAAGGATCTGAGGTGTTCTGATAATTGTGTGTGTGGTTGTGCTAATTGTGTGTAGTGTTTTGAAACACCGGGCCCTGTTTTCAAAATTGTGCTTAAGCAATCGAAAAAAAACAGTATTGTGTGTTTCATTATATACATATGTTTCAGTCTTCTCATAAAAAAAATATTAGATTTTGGGGTATTTTCCTGCCTTTGGTCCGCTTTGCATTCACATCTCAAATGAACCGCAGCAGGGTTCACTTGCAAGAGTGAATGAGCTTTCACACCACCCCAAACCAACCGGACTATCCGAGGAAATTAAAGCTTTGATTAAAGCTTATTATAGTTTATCACAGTATCATGAGCATGTCTTTGTCAGTGGACACTGGACATGGGTATGGATGGCTCCAGGTGCTGCTGCGTTAAAGTGCACATCTTCAATACCTATCTGTACTATTTAAAAGCACAGTGCAGGACACACTCAAAGGTTATCGCACCTCAGAGATGGCAGTGGACATGTATGACAGGACAAAGGCTCTATGTCAGGGGTGTCAAACTCATTTTCACAGAGGGCCACATCAGCATTATGGTTGCCCTCAAAGGGCCAAAGACCGTATAAATGTTAATGTAATGTAAAATAAATGTAGCTACTCATTTACATATTGTTAAACATGTTGTTTCTGTATTTATTACTTATTCAAGTTATACATATTGCATATGCATTTGCATAGATGTAAAAATATATGTTAGCTTATGTTATTTTAACAAATAATTTTAGTTTATCAGAACCCCATATTACTCCATTAATCAATGATCAAACCATTCAAGTAAATAACAAAGAAGAAGATCATCAAATACAAGCTATGACATTAAGTTTGTTCAAAACCTTTTTGTCACAGTCAAGAGGGGCAGAACTAACAACTGAGCTGCAAAGAACACGTGGGACAGATGTAGCAGATGTTACAAAAACAAATGGCTGCACACAACCTTGCAGAGGCCATACATCCAACTAATGGAAGATAGTTTAATTAACTTTAATTAACAGATTGCAGAATGGGTACAGTACAGTACAGCTCAATACACACAATTGTTAAGGGGATGCAGACCAGAGAAAGACTTGTTTACATCAGGGTCCACCATTTTCAATTCGTAATGAAATTGCTATTATGTGTCTGCATGAACACACAACTGTAACTGTACTCAAAAATAACAAAATAAGGGTTGTCTCAGTTCACAACTATATTGGTTAAGTTTTGGGTGGGACTTGTTTGCGTCCCTACAGCTTCTTATTCAATTGAGCGAGATGCTCGGTTATGTCACACAGCCAGTTTGCATCTGACAGTTCAGACAATATTTCTTCAACCCTTTGTTACCTATTCCGCCTGGATCTTTTTTGTATTTTGGGCTCTAAAATTGTCAAAGAATGTCTGAGGAGTAAGTGCTTTTGGCTTTTTTCCGTTGTTACTTCATCAATACCTCAGATGTTCAACATACTGTAATAATGTGTAATAACTAAGGCTGTCAAAGTTAAAGCTTTATTAACGCATTAACCCACAATTATTTTAACGCCGCTATTTTTTAACCCAAGATTAATGTTTAAAAAAAAAAAAAAAAAAAAAAAAAAAAAAAAGGCCAGGGCTCTTGGGGGGCCACATCAAATGACGTGGCGGGCCACATTTGGCCCGCGGGCCATGAGTTTGACACCTATGCTCTATGTAATGGCCTTGGGATTGAGGAACATATACTACCAGCCAAAGGAGGAAGCAGAAAAGGATGGACGAGTATGTAGTTGAGTCATCTTGTGGCACAAGCTCAGACCTCAGCTCAGGAGATCAGCTGAGACAGAGACTGTTCTATCCAGTCGTCGACAGAATGCTACAAGAGCTTGAGAGCAGGTTCTCATGAGTTGGAGAACAACTTATGAGAGGCATACAGGCATGTCATCCAGCCTCAGACCAGTTTCTCTCAGTGGAATTGCTGCAACCCCTCGCCACACATTACAATATCCAACTACTGCCAGAGGAGATCACAGTTGCAAAGTGTTTCCTGGCCAGGACAGGCAGAGATGCAGTCCCTACTATCCAAAGTTTCTTTTCCATCCTGGATGATAATAATAATAATAATAATAATAATAATAATAATAATAATAATAATAATAATAATAATAATAATAATAATAATAATAATAATAATAATAATAATAATAATAATAATAATAATAATAATAATAATAATAATAATAATAATAATAATAATAATAATAATAATAATAATAATAATAATAATAATAATAATAATAATAATAATAATAATAATAATAATAATAATGCATTTTATTTATAAGGCGCATTTCAGGACACTAAAAAGAAAAGTCCACAAATCGGTGAATGAAAAAATTATAGGATCAAATGAAAACTACTACTTACTAATAATGGATGTTTAAAAGTACTAAAAACCAAAAAAGAAAACCAAACACTAACAAACATTCAGCACAGACAATGAGGATGCTGCCACAAACAAAAACAAAAAATCAAAAAAGAAAAAAATCAAAAAAATGTAAAAATATATATATATATTTTTTAAAGCTCCGGGGCTAGGAGAAAAACATCCGGGGCTAAAGCCCCGGAAGCCCAGGGCTAACAACAACGCCACTGCTCTAGGCTCTGTTACTCATATTGTATAAACTCTGAACTCTGTTGCCTATACTCTCTTTATACCTGCCTACTGCTTTCACTGTCTACAACTGCCTTATACTGTAATCATAACTACCGACCTCAAACTATACCAAAATATACCTCTGAATGATAGCATGTACAACAATGCTGTATATACCATATATATATATTTTACTGTATATATATGTATCCACACCTGTATGAATATACCTGCATATAATCCTTTTTACATGCCTGTATATACTATATCTATATCTGTAAATATCCCAACCTACTCTTTAGTTATACCGCTGGCCAGTATGACTTACTACCATAGTCTATCACTGTACACAACACTATACATAATAATAATAATAATAATAATAATAATAATAATAATAATAATAATAATAATAATAATAATAATAATAATAATAATAATAATAATAATAATAATAATAATAATAATAATAATAATAATAATAATAATAATAATAATAATAATAATAATAATAATAATAATAATAATAATAATAATAATAATAATAATAATAATAATAATAATAATAATAATAATAATAATAATAATAATAATAATAATAATAATAATAATAATAATAATAATAATAATAATAATGCATTTTATTTATAAGGCGCATTTCAGGACACTAAAAAGAAAAGTCCACAAATCGGTGAATGAAAAAATTATAGGATCAAATGAAAACTACTACTACTGGCTTGGCTTCAAAACCAAATTTTCATCAATACTAAACAAAATGGCCCCCCTAAGAACCACCAGGGTAAAAAATCGCGCTGAGCCATGGATGCACACTGAAATACTGACCGCTATGAAAGCCAGAGACAAAAAATGCTCTGAGTTTCGTAAAAGTCAGTCAAAGCTTACCAAAAGCACGAGCAGTGAACTCCAAGACCACGTGACTGAACTCAAACTAGAAAGAAACAGACTAAGAAATGACGTAAACTCCATGATCAAAACTGCTAAAAAAAATTTCATCAATGACAAAACCGAGGAAAACAAAAATAAACCACGTGAACTTTGGAAATTACTCAACAATCAACTAGGCTGCAGTAAAAAACTCAAAACCAGGTTCTCAAACATAAACATAAAGACGGACAACACGCTCATCACAGACACGCTGGATGTAGCCAATTACTTAAACACTTTCTTCACAAACATAGCCACAACACTGGTAAACAAACTACCCTCCCACTCAGGGCAGTATGGGGTAGAACACATAGTAGCATACTACATGAACCTAGGCGTCCACAAAGACGACTTCAAACTGGAAATAGTAACTACAGATGAGGTACTCAAAAAACTGAGCGCCCTCCAACCAAACAAGGCCACTGGCCATGACAACATCCCCTCCAAATTCCTCAGAGACTCAGCAGCAGCCATCACCCCAGTCATCACACACATAATAAACCTCTCCATAAAACAGGGACACGTCCCCAAGGACTTCAAAATTGCGAGAGTAACACCCCTGCACAAAAAGGGCAGCAAATTAGACCCGGGTAACTACCGCCCTGTTTCTATCCTTACATCCATCTCGAAAGTCATGGAAAAAATAGTATACGAACAGATCGAAAAGTACCTCGCGGAAAAAAATCTAATCTACGAATTCCAATCTGGCTTTAGAACATCCCACTCCACTGACACATGCCTTCTCTACTTGAACGACCACATCAAACAAGAGGTGGACGCGGGCAAATACTGCGGCATGGTCATGCTGGACCTACAAAAGGCCTTCGACACTGTCAATCACACCATTCTGATTGACAAGCTAAAAGCAATTGGTTTTGATAGTTTATCAGTGAGCTGGATACAATCCTACCTGGAGGGGAGGGAACAGATGGTGGAAGTAAACGGTACCCTATCCCCCCCCCCTCACAGTGAGCTGTGGTGTTCCACAAGGAAGCATACTAGGACCGCTACTATTCCTAATTTATGCAAATGACATGTCGTCAGCTTGTGACTGCAACTTGTTCCTGTTTGCGGACGACTCAGCCCTGCTGGTCTCTGACAAGAACAAGTTACAGGTTGAAAAAGCCCTCAGCTCGGAACTAGGCAAAATCTGCATATGGCTCGCCGACAACAAACTATCATTACACATGGGCAAAACAGAGTCCATTCTCTTCGGTTCAAATAACAAACTCAGCAAGACCGACGGCTTCTCGGTTACAGTGGGTGACAATATTATCACAAGGAAAGATGAAATTACCTACCTGGGTTCCATCCTAGAGGCTAATCTTTCCTGTGACAAAATGGCATCCAATGTAATAAAAAAAGTCAACCAACGAACGCGATTCTTGTACCGGATCTCCTCTCTGGTAAACAAGAATACCCTGAAGACTCTAGCAGGAGCACTCATTCAAGGGTACTACGACTATGCTTGCACCTCATGGTACCAAAGCACCTCAAAGGCACTAAAAAACAAATTACAAACATCTCAAAACAAGCTAGTCAGACTACTACTTGACCTGACTCCTAGAACCCACCTCACCCCTGCCCACTTTGACAACCTAGGATGGCTTAGAGTAGACGACAGAGTACAGCAACTTGCAATGGGCCTGGTCTACAAGATACACTACGCGACCAAGGTACCCATGTACATGTCAAAATACTTCCCAAAGGTCAGTGAATACCACGATCACAACACCAGAGGGAGCTCCACAAATCATGTAAAACCCAGATTCGGCTCAAACAAGGGACTAAACACGTTTCGCAATTATGCCACATCAATGTGGAACGCCCTGCCTAAAGCTGTAAAGGAATGTGAATCACTACCCACCTTCAAAAACACTCTCAAAAAACACCTACGTGAGACTGCAATTCGAAACTGGCCCCTACAAATGTCCTAACCTAGTTGTACAGTAAATGACCAAGTAAGGCTTTGTCAATATTCCAATGTACAGTGTAAAATGTGTGTGTGTCCCTTACCCAACCCCCCCCCCCCCCCCCCCCCACCTCCAAGGTACAGCCCTCACCCAACCCACCCAACCCCACCCCACCAACCTCCTCCAATGTACAGTTTCTACGCCAAATGTATATACACTCCTTTTCTGGACACTTTTGTATCACAAACAGTACTGTATTTGCAAATCTGATATGTCATAAATGTATAGATGTAGCAGTACTGTCTATCTGTATGTCATGTATGTCATATATGTTATGATGAATTGAAAATGGGGGACCCTGATGTAAACAAGACGAAAGTCTTTCTCTGGTCTGCATCCCCTTAACAATTGTATGTATTGAGATGTACTGTACTGTACCCATTCTGCAATCTGTTAATACACTTTTCAATCAATCAATCAATACATCTGATTATTAGGGCTGTCCCCGACTAAGGATTTGGATAGTCGACTATGATTGGCCAAAATTAGCCGAAATTAGCCGAAAGTCGACTATTAGTCGACTATGATTTTTTTTCTTCTTTTTTTTTATCATTCCATTTGGGCTGTGGGGGTGCTTAATGTCTGAAGGAGTCGACTGAAGGCTTCTTGTCCTCTGCAAAAGCATGCAATTGGTCCACTGATGGATACATCTTGATATTTGTCTAGTCTTAGTGTGTTCATTAGATGGGTGAAATCTTCTTTCAGTGCCTCTGTGCCTGTTTTCTTAGGCAGTTAGCCTCTGGTATGCATGCCATTAACGTTAGTCACGCTTCTAGGCCTCTTTTCTTTTGGAAAGAATGATAAAAAAAAAAAAAAAAAAAAAGAAAAAAAACTTTAAATATTTTTTTCTTTTTTGTATTCGACTAAGAGGTTGGCAGTCGACTACGGCTCCTTTCGATCGATTAGTAGACTATTTGACTAATAGGGGTCAGCCCTACTGATTATCAATATTTTCTCAGTATTACTCATTTATATATACTTCAGTTCACTTGTACATTGTATATTGCACTTTACTGCTACATTTGCACTCTGGTTGGATGCCAAACTTCTTTTCATTGTACTGTACTTTTGCTGTATAATGACAATACATTTGAATCTAATCTAATCTAATCTACACCAGGCAGGCGGGTGTGGTCGCATTGCGAAAGCCTTGCGCTGTGTTTGCTTTCTGTCATTTGGTCCTAGGAGGCTTGTGTGACTGTATACGTGAAAAGGACATGATTTGATGGTGTGAAGACATAGCGAGAGGCTAAGAGAAGAGAGAGGCCAGATGAAACAACAGAAAGTGCCCAAAGCTGAAACAAAACTAAATGTTTGCAGCAAGTAACTAGGAATTGTCCGCTCATTAGACACAGATATTCAGCAAAACCAGTATATTCACTTTCTGTGTTTTGAGGTAGCAGTATGTAACATTCTAATAAACAGGGTAGAATAGAATAAAAAATAAACAGAACAACCAGACATCAATGAAGAAAAGTCTGTTTCAAACAATAGAAATTGCTTATATAAAAAAAGGTTAAATAGAAATGTAAACTATGTAATCTAATTCTAATGCAATTCTACAAAGTATTAACATTCAACAATCATTTCAACATGGTATAGACTTCAAGTACAATAAGAGACTTTAGCATTACTCCCAAAATGAACATTGGTTTAAAAAGATAGTGCAATGTGATTCAGAACCAAAACAATCAACCAAAGTTGCAATAATATCAATATTTCTGAATCCTGAGTATTGAAAACCCAGCAGCTTTAGAACATATTTTTCACTTCACAACTCTTTTACAACTAATATCTCCTTCTAAAAGATGAAAGTACGACAGTTTATTAACTTGATCTGGCTTGAGAGTTGACCTTTGGCATGTGACAATATTGCCACCAGTTCTGAAGACTCTTTCTGGGGGAGCACTTGGAATGTACACATACCTTCTAGCTAGTCGGCTAACCCTGGGGAAGTTTCCCTTGTGGACTTTCCACCATTCCAGAAGATCCACTGTCTGTATGTGGTGTGGACAGATAGGCACTAAATTCCCCATATATTGCCTCTTTTAGAGATGGGGCAGCTGCAGTTACAGCACCTCCGGTTTTCAAAGGCTGGCCAAGTTTTCCTCACTTTCTTTGATGATGTTTGTTCTGCCTCAGGGCTCTGTGATGCTGTAGATGTGATGTGGAGGTAGATGTGATGTGGAGGTAGATGTGATGTGGAGGTAGATGTGATGTGGAGGTAGATGTGATGTGAAGGTAGATGTGATGTGGAGGTAGATGTGATGTGGAGGTAGATGTGATGTGGAGGTAGATGTGATGTGGAGGTAGATGTGATGTGAAGGTAGATGTGATGTGAAGGTAGATGTGATGTGGAGGTAGATGTGATGTGGAGGTAGATGTGATGTGAAGGTAGATGTGATGTGGAGGTAGATGTGATGTGGAGGTAGATATGATGTGGAGGTAGATGTGATGTAGAGGTAGATGTGATGTGGAGGTAGATGTGATGTGGAGGTATATGTGATGTGAAGGTAGATGTGATGTGGAGGTAGATGTGATGTGAAGGTAGATGTGATGTAGAGGTAGATGTGATGTAGAGGTATATGTGATGTGAAGGTAGATGTGATGTGGAGGTAGATGTGATGTGGAGGTAGATGTGATGTGGAGGTATATGTGATGTGAAGGTAGATGTGATGTGGAGGTAGATGTGATGTGAAGGTAGATGTGATGTAGAGGTAGATGTGATGTAGAGGTAGATGTGATGTGGATGTGATGTGGAGGTAGATGTGATGTGGAGGTAGATGTGATGTGGAGGTAGATGTGATGTAGAGGTAGATGTGATGTAGAGGTAGATGTGATGTGGAGGTAGATGTGATGTGGAGGTAGATGTGATGTGGAGGTAGATGTGATGTAGAGGTAGATGTGATGTGATGTGATGTGGAGGTAGATGTGATGTGGAGGTAGATGTGATGTGGAGGTAGATGTGATGTGGAGGTAGATGTGATGTGAAGGTAGATGTGATGTGATGTGGAGGTAGATGTGATGTGAAGGTAGATGTGATGTGGAGGTAGATCTGATGTGTAGGTAGATGTGATGTAGAGGTAGATGTGATGTGATGTGGAGGTAGATGTGATGTGAAGGTTGATGTGATGTAGAGGTAGATGTAATGTGGAGGTAGATGTGATGTAGAGGTAGATGTGATGTGGAGGTAGATGTGATGTGGCGGTAAATGTGATGTGGAGGTAGATGTGATGTGAAGGTAGATGTGATGTGAAGATAGATGTGATGTGGAGGTAGATGTGATGTGAAGGTAGATGTGATGTGGAGGTAGATGTGATGTGGAGGTAGATGTGATGTAGAGGTAGATGTGATGTGAAGGTAGATGTGATGTGGAGGTAGATGTGATGTGGAGGTAGATGTGATGTGGAGGTAGATGTGATGTGAAGGTAGATGTGATGTGGAGGTAGATGTGATGTGGAGGTAGATGTGATGTGGAGGTATATGGACTCGAGTCAGACTTCAGTCACATGACTTGGACTGGAGTCAGACTTCAGTCACATGACTTGGACTGGAGTCAGACTTCAGTCACATGACTTGGACTCAAGTCAGACTTCAGTCACATGACTTGGACTCAAGTCACGAATTTGATGACTTCAGACTCGACAAAACAAAAGAAAGACTCGCAAACTCGACTTTGACTTCAACACCAGCGACCCGTGACTTCACTTGGACTCGAGCCTCATGACTCTATACTCTCCCCGAGCCCAAACGATAACAACATGTCGCCATAAATAAGTGTACGGCGCGTCGACTGTTAGGGCGGGATCCACAAAGAATGGATTGCACAGTGCTAACTGCACCCTTACTTACAATTCATTATGAATTGAAAATGCGGTGATTGATTGATTGAAAATGTTATTAACAGATTGCAGAATGGGTACAATACAGTACGGCTCAATACACACACTATTGTTAATTGATGGGATGCAGACCAGAGAAAGACTTTCGTCTTGTTTACATCAGGGTCCCCCATTTTCAATTCATAATGAATTGTAAGTAAGGGTGCAATTAGCACCGTGCAATCCATTCTTTGTGGATCCCTGCAAGTCTTCCTGCTCGTTACATCACTCCCTCTGTAACGGCCGCCTGCCACAGTCTGCAGAGTCGGCAGACGATGTAACT
The DNA here is from genome assembly GCF_963971535.1 of Notolepis coatsorum. Classification (NCBI taxonomy): domain Eukaryota; kingdom Metazoa; phylum Chordata; class Actinopteri; order Aulopiformes; family Paralepididae; genus Notolepis; species Notolepis coatsorum. The sequence goes on along the minus strand of NC_140165.1, from coordinate 239,531,432 downwards.
AGGCTGTGTTCTATTAGCATCTCTCACATCCCCGTCCTGACGCCCTTTAACCCTTTCACCACCACACTACAGAAAGGTTAACCCTTTACTATCACACTACCGACGGTAGTGTGATAGTAAAGGGTTAACCTTCTGTAGTGTGGCAGTGAAAGGGTTAACCTGATTTTGTGTGGCAGTGAAAGGGTTAAGTGAGCCCTCTACAGTGCTGTGGTGAGGCCTGCTGTGCCTCCGGGCGCCTGGTGGAGGGACGGGCACACCACAGTCTGTCAGAGAGGGGGACACCACAGTCTGTCAGAGAGGGGGACATCACAGTGTGTCAGAGAGGAGGACATCACAGTCTGTCAGAGAGGAGGACATCACAGTGTGTCAGAGAGGAGGACATCACAGTCTGTCAGAGAGGAGGACATCACAGTGTGTCAGAGAGGAGGACACCACAGTCTGTCAGAGAGGAGGACACCACAGTCTGTCAGAGAGGAGGACATCACAGTCTGTCAGAAAGGAGGACATCACAGTCTGTCAGAGAGGAGGACACCACAGTCTGTCAGAGAGGAGGACATCACAGTCTGTCAGAGAGGAGGACATCACAGTCTGTCAGAGAGGAGGACATCACAGTCTGTCAGAGAGGAGGACATCACAGTCTGTCAGAGAGGAGGACATCACAGTCTGTCAGAGAGGAGGAGGACATTACAGTCTGTCAGAGAGGAGGACATCACAGTCTGTCAGAGAGGAGGACATCACAGTCTGTCAGAGAGGAGGACATCACAGTCTGTCAGAGAGGAGGAGGACATTACAGTCTGTCAGAGCGGAGGACATCACAGTCTGTCAGAGAGGAGGACATCATAGTCTGTCAGAGAGGAGGACACCACAGTCTGTCAGAGAGGAGGACATCACAGTCTGTCAGAGAGGAGGACATCACAGTCTGTCAGAGAGGAGGACATCACAGTCTGTCAGAGAGGAGGACATCACAGTCTGTCAGAGAGGAGGACATCACAGTCTGTCAGAGAGGAGGACATCACAGTCTGTCAGAGCGGAGGACATCACAGTCTGTCAGAGAGGAGGACATCACAGTCTGTCAGAGAGGAGGACATCACAGTCTGTCAGAGAGGAGGACATCAGTCTGTCAGAGAGGAGGACATCACAGTCTGTCAGAGCTAGAGAGGACATCACAGTCTGTCAGAGAGGAGGACATCACAGTGTGTCAGAGAGGAGGACATCACAGTCTGTCAGAGAGGAGGACATCAAAGTCTGTCAGAGAGGAGGACATCACAGTCTGTCAGAGAGGAGGACATCACAGTCTGTCAGAGCTAGAGAGGACACCACAGTCTGTCAGAGAGGAGGACATCACAGTCTGTCAGAGAGGAGGACATCACAGTCTGTCAGAGAGGAGGACATCACAGTCTGTCAGAGAGGAGGACATCACAGTCTGTCAGAGAGGAGGACATCACAGTGTGTCAGAGAGGAGGACATCAGTCTGTCAGAGAGGAGGACATCACAGTCTGTCAGAGAGGAGGACATCACAGTCTGTCAGAGAGGAGGACATCACAGTGTGTCAGAGAGGAGGACATCAGTCTGTCAGAGAGGAGGACATCACAGTCTGTCAGAGAGGAGGACATCACAGTCTGTCAGAGAGGAGGACATCACAGTCTGTCAGAGAGGAGGACATCACAGTCTGTCAGAGAGGAGGACATCACAGTCTGTCAGAGAGGAGGACATCACAGTCTGTCAGAGAGGAGGACATCACAGTCTGTCAGAGAGGAGGACATCACAGTCTGTCAGAGAGGAGGACATCACAACAGGTAAAGCTCCACTGCACCCATGTTCGCTGGGCAGGCTAGGCTATACGAATCTTTTGGTGATATTTAATTGAATACATCTTCATGCTACTGACCTCCATGTTAAAATGCCGTTGGCAGACCTGGTATAACATTAATCACAGTTTGCACAGGCGCTCATTCTTCTTTCACCTGACAAACCTTGCACTGCAGAGAAAAGTCCACAGGAATCAATGGCACTCCCACTGCAATATATTTAATATACGTTTCAAGAGTTCCCAAAGTATTTAAAGAGTTCCCAAAGCATTTAAAGAGTTCCCAACGCATTTAAAGAGATCCCAATTGATTGATTCTTGCCTTAATCTCTATTTTTGATATGTATTTATTCTAAGGACAATACACTAAAGAGACACTGTCTTCACTTACATTATTCAACTTATTATTAAATCCTATGTTTCGGTCGTCCAATGTTCATCCTACCAGAAGAGCAGGCCTACTAGCAGAGTAAGACTAATAGTCTTACTCTGCTAACAGAGCAGGCCTACAATACCAGCAGAGCAGCCTACTAGAAGAGAAGGCCTACAGTACCAGCAGAGCAGCCTACTAGAAGAGAAGGCCTACAGTACCAGCAGAGCAGCCTACTAGAAGAGAAGGCCTACAGTACCAGCAGAGCAGCCTACTAGAAGAGAAGGCCTACAGTACCAGCAGAGCAGGCCTACAGTACCAGCAGAGCAGCCTACTAGAAGAGAAGGCCTACAGTACCAGCAGAGCAGGCCTACAGTACCAGCAGAGCAGCCTACCAGCAGAGCAGCCTACCAGCAGAGCAGCCTACCAGCAGAGCAGCCTACCAGCAGAGCAGCCTACCAGCAGAGCAGCCTACCAGCAGAGCAGCCTACCAGGAGAGCAGCCTACCAGCAGAGCAGCCTACCAGCAGAGCAGCCTACCAGCAGAGCAGCCTACCAGCAGAGCAGGCTACCAGCAGAGCAGGCTACCAGCAGAGCAGGCTACCAGCAGAGCAGCCTACCAGCAGAGCAGCCTACCAGAAGAGCAGGCCACCAGAAGAGCAGGCCTACCAGCAGAGCAGCCTACCAGCAGAGCAGTCTACCAGCAGAGCAGCCTACAAGAAGAGCAGGCCACCAGAAGAGAGCTCACTCTTGCGTACGGTTAGTCATAAGCTCAATTTGATATATATGAATGCATCTCGTTAGCCAGCAGGAAACATCAAGCAAAAGTATGCAGGTCTCCTCATCAGTCCACAACACCAATTGTTATAATTGCATCTATTCTTACTATAGAAAAATTACCATCTAACGGACAAACCCGGATGGTGTGCGTTCGCTAGCTTTCACACTGACAAAAGCAGACGGCACTGTCCCAATGCGGATGCTTTCCACAGTGTGAATCGGGTATGAAATGCAACGACGAGTGGCGTATAAATTGAAACCCACCTAGAGAGGGCCACAAACTGGATATGCGATATGGATGAAATCCAAGTACCTTTCACTGAAAGAAGAAGACATCTTTAAACAAAGCTCAGCCTTGCGTCAAACCAAAGGGTAGACGTGGTGTGTGTACACCGAGGCCCGGCTCAGCTGGAACTAAAAGGCCATGATGTGTGTGGTCCGGGGAGGTGTTCGTACCTGACTGCACAGTCAATAGGCCCGCTCCCTCAGAGGCCTGCTTAACACTCAACACCGTCTCCTTGCACGCCGGTACCACTTAGTCCAAAGTAGTCAGCCCCGTGGAATGGACCGAGGTCGCCCGCAGTCAGATTTGTAATTTCTCTCTATAATGTTTAAGGGTAATCGGTTGAGAGGGGGAGGAGGGGTTGTCCCGAGTCAGAGTCAAGGCCGACTGCCAGAGCCGATGCTCCGACTCGCCACTAGATGGAGCAACTGCAGCCACCTAGGGGATAACTGAGTGCAGTGTATGTTTACATGCATGACATTGCTTATGGGACTATCCAACTCTGTTCACATGCAAACTATACTATGTTTGTTTCTGACTCCAAGTGTGTGTGTGACAGAGAGAGAGAGAGAGAGAGAGAGAGAGAGAGAGAGAGAGAGAGAGAGAGAGAGAGAGAGAGAGAGAGAGAGAGGGGGGGGGGTGAGAGAGATGAGGAAGGGGCAAGAGAGAGAGAGAGCTGGTAATGTGTGTGAGAGAGAGAGGGGGGGCGGGGGTGTGAGTCCTCAGCCCTCGTGTGGGTGAATGTAACAAGTTCCTAACGTTTTCTCTCCCCTATTATTTCATGCACACTTTATTCATTGTTTTAAATTATTATTTTCTTTTAAGTTATTTTGTGCATCACTCTGTTTTGAATTTGATGGAGATTTTCAATGCATGAGGGTCATCCTTTTGTGTTAAAGGGCTACATCTGCTCCTCCCTCCCCATCAACATGGACCCCCTGCAATTTGCATACCGCCCCAAGAGGTCCACGGAGGACGCCATAGCCCATGTGCTGCACACAGCAGCATCACACCTGGACAAGAGGAAGGGGAACTATGTGAGAATGCTATTCATCGACTACAGCTCGGCATTCAATACCATAGTCCCCTCCAAACTCATAGCCAAGCTCAGGGACCTGGGCTTGAACTATGACCTCTGCCAGTGGGTCTTGGACTTCCTGACGGGCAGACCCCAGGTGGTGAGAGCAGGCAACTGCACCTCCTCATCCATCACCCTCAACATAGGGGCCCCCCAGGGCTGTGTTCTGAGTCCCCTCCTCTACTCCCTGTACACACACGACTGTGTGGCTCAGCGGAGTAGCAACACAATCATCAAATTTGCCGACGACACAGTGGTGGTGGGCCTGATCTCTGCCAACGACGAGAGGGCCTACCTGGAGGAGGTCAAGGTCCTGGCGGGATGGTGCCAGGAAAACAGCCTCTCCCTGAACGTCAGCAAAACAAAGGAGATGATTGTGGACTTCAGGAGGTCGGGGGTCAAGGACTACAGCCCCCTCAGCATCGACGGGGCACCGGTTGAGAGAGTCAACAGCTTTAAGTACCTCGGAGCCTACATATCCGAGGACTTGACATGGACCACACACATTGACAGTGTTGTGAAGAAGGCACGACAACGCCTCTACTTCCTCAGGCGCCTAAGGAAGTTCCAAGTCAGTCAGAAGATCCTTAAGAACTTCTACTCATGTACAATAGAGAGCATCCTGACTGGCAACATCACCTCCTGGTTTGGGAATAGCACTGCACAAGACCGAAGCAGACTACAAAGAGTGACACGTTCAGCCGAACGCACAATCGGAGGGGGGCTCCCCACCCTCCAGAACATTTACAACAAGCGGTGCAGGGGGAAGGCTAAGAGAATTATTAAGGACTCGAGCCACCCGAACAACTGCCTCTTTGAACTGCTGCGGTCAGGCAAGCGATGCCGGAGTCTCAAGGCGAGCACAGAAAGACTCAGAAGAAGCTTCTATCCCCAGGCCATCAGGCTGCTTAACGAACAATGAACACTACACAACAACAACCATCAAACGCACATAGCACACACATCCACACGCACACACTCACTTTAAACAAACACACTGTAGCACCCACTCCCCACACTTTATAGCACACACTCACTTTAAACAAACACACTGTAGCACCCACTCCCCACACTTTATATTTATTGATGAAGGATTGCACTACAACTCGTACACCTTACTGTAAATTGTACCTAAATTGTACCTCATCCCATTTCTGCATTTCTGCTTTGCACTATATAATATTGTACATTAGTACACTGCATAGTATTGTATGTTATATGGTAACTCAGTTACGTCTATTCTGCATCGAACATTGTACATATGTCTATACTGAACACTGTGACCTCATTTTCTACTTCTAATTTACATGCTATACTATGTTATTTGATACTATCTTGTCTAGCACAGTCTCTGGAGCGTAACAGTAAGAAGCATTTTGTATGAAAGTATTCTGTAAAGAAACTTGAACTTGAAACTTGAAATGGCTGCATAAACCAAGCATTTGTTGACTCTCATGATGATAAGAGTATTAAAACGGCATGGAAGAAAATAGCACCATGCTGAGCGGCGCTGACGCTCCGGAGAGCTCGGGTGTCTGGCTGATGCAGCTGCTGATGGCGGCTTTAATCTGCGTGGCAGTTTAATGCCTCACTCCTGTGACCATGGAGGGTAAAAGTTTAACACCAGTCCTGAACGGAACCTTTCCTGTGTGTCTGATGAGGGGTATGGGGGATATATATATATGCACACAACACACATTTCCTATTCAGGGTATCTGAGGTTTCAACTAGTTACATTTAAGACCCATTTTAAGACCACTTAGAGCTGCATGTAATACCAATTCCATGACCGTACTAGCAAAAAAACATAGCGACACTGAACTGGCGGTTCACTTGTGCGCCAAATTTAATATAAATAAACCTTCGTAGGCTTTCCCTTTCAGAAAAGAAAGGAAGTCAAATGCAGGGTATATCTGCAGGGTGTTCAAAAGTGTTCTTCAAAGTCTGTTCATCTTTTACTGTCACTCTCTCCCTGTGCTTGAAATCAATAAAGCATGTTAAAGCTACAAGGGAATCGCCTCACAAGTCATTTCTGATGTTCTGTACAACCTCGTCGGGGCAGGTCTGCGCACGGCTGAGCATTTTAATTTCCAGAATGAACAGGGAAGAAAAGGGCTTAAGCAGAGGCTTAGATGGTGTTTTGTCCTCTGATCAGTTTCCTCTGTTCAGTTTTGGTTTAGAAACGGAGGTGAGAAAAGCGTAACAGTGACGTGGAAATCTGATTCCACTGATGGTCATCAGAAATTAACAGTTGTATTCCTCTTGAAAAGATCACAAAGTCTCAGAAAAAGACACCTTTCTGAAAATGTGGCATCCTTACCTAGAGTATATAGGTGCATCACCAGGGGTGCAGTCATAATATGGGCGGAGGCCAAACGGTATCCTATTATTATGCAAAGTCTAGGCACTTATCACCTAGACTTTGCATAATAATAGGATGCGCGCACTTCGAAGCCCAAACGCCGTTTGACCGCGGTTGCCCAGCACTGCACCACGGTGCATCACTTGATACACCATAGGGATCTGAATGTTTCTGGTTAACCAGTAGCCTCTTTACAGCAGAATGTCTCTGTTTTTCTGGTTAACCAGTAGCCTCTTTACAGCAGAATGTCTCTGTGTTTAAGTCTGTAATAGGAAAGACGGACAGAGAAAAGGGACCGGTCTGTCCCTCAGCAGGTGAAGCCTGTTCTGGTTCTCAATGCTTTTCATAGCTAGTAATGTATGGCAGGTCTTACCTGCGAGCCACGTAGTAGAAGACAGGGTTGCCGGTCTTGGACGTGCCCGCCTGGTAGAAGATATTAAGGGTCTTCAGGCCTTTTTTTTTTCTTTTTTTACAAGACTTCACTCAGGTGTATTATTGATACTCTCATTGATACTATGTTTGTTTCTGACTCAAAGTGTGTGTGTGTGTGAGTGAGTGAGTGAGTGAGTGAGTGAGTGAGTGAGTGAGTGAGTGAGTGAGTGAGTGAGAGAGTGAGTGAGTGAGTGAGTGAGTGAGTGAGTGAGTGAGTGAGTGAGTGAGTGAGTGAGTGATTGAGTGAGTGAGTGAGTGAGTGAGTGAGTGAGTGAGTGAGTGAGTGAGTGAGTGAGTGAGTGAGTGAGTGAGTGAGTGAGAGAGTGAGTGAGTGAGTGAGTGAGTGAGTGAGTGAGTGAGTGAGTGAGTGAGTGAGTGAGAGAGAGAGAGAGAGAGAGAGAGAGAGAGAGAGAGAGAGAGAGAGAGAGAGATGAGGAAGGAACAAGAGAGAATAAGAGAGCTGGGAGAGTGTGTGTGTGAGAGAGAAAGGGGGGGGCGGGGGTGTGAGTCTTCAGCCCTTGTGTGGGTGAATGTAACAAGTTCCTAACAGTTTCTTTCCCCTATTATTTCATGCACACTTTATTCGTTGTTTTAAATATTTGCAACGCATGAGGGTCATCCTTTTGTGTTAAATGGCTGCATAAAGCAAGTATTTGTTGACTCTCATGTTGATAAGAGTATTAAAACTTGGAACTTGAAAAAGATCTGTTTAAGGTAGATAAAAAAGAAAATGCGATTCATTTGCGATTAATCGCGAGTTAACTATGGACAATCATGCGATTAATCAGATTCAATATTTTAATCGATTGACAGCACTAGAAATTAGACATTACATCTTAAATTACAGCGGGTGATTTGGTCATTTATGATTCAAGGCATGTTTTCGGCTCAAAATGTGAATCAAACAAAAGCGAATCTACCAGTGAACCAGCATCATGCATTATGGAGATGACATTTTTACAAATGGCTGAACATTTACCAGGGCTGTGTACGCATCTTGTGCTCGCCAATACTAAACACGTTTTCACATCAGCTATTTAAAGTGCTGTTGAGGAAACCAATTCGTATTTCCACAGAATAGCACACAACGTGAAAACACCCATAATTATGCAAATGATGCAGCTCGTCGTCATGCGACTCTCAAAACAGACCCTCCTTTCAGTTTATGAGTGATATAAAGAGGACCGCCTTTTTGTTTAGAGTCAGTGAGCTCAAAAGAAGAAAGAGGAAGCCGACGTTTGGGGCAACATCTACATCCAAGCTTAGAACATTCAGCACGTACCCAGGAACAGGTGAGCCTTCAAAATATTATCTACACTACCTACTAAATATGTCTCTACTACTGTGCACTCAACACTGCAGGCGCACAAGTTTCAACACTGTTTGATGAACATTGTTACTCAGCTGAAAGAGTTGTACTGCTGACTTGTCGTACAGAACTTGTAAGTCGCTTTGGAAAAAGCATCAGCTAATTGACTAAATGTAAAAATGTACATTCTATGCTTACTTCTATAATGATGTCTTGATTTATTAGCACTCATCCACTTCGCAAACGGACTCGAGGCGAGGACTTTAACAATCCCACGTGAGAGCTGCCGTTTCGCACAGGAAATGTAGGGCTGTCCTCGAGTGAACACGTTCGGAATCTAATAGTCGTGAAACGGCGTCAACTAATGGAGTTGATTTCAATCGACACACGAGTAGAATTGTGTTTCCCCTGTATGCAATCGTGCAGAGGGGCCTCTTTGAATTAATTAAGATTTCTAATTAAGATATCGATGTGCTGCAAAAAGGTTTAGTGTTAGCGGGAGGCTACTCTCTTTGACTAACAGTGACAGTGTAAAGTTAAGGGGTAACAGTGAGTGTAAAGTTAAGGGGTGGCACTAAAGCCCCTGCTGATGAAAACCCCAGAGAAACGTTTGTTCCTCTTGAACGAGGTACACCTCCGCGTCCAGACAGAGATAAACGTTTGTTCCTCTTGAACGAGGTACACCTCCGTGTCCAGACAGAGAGAAACGTTTGTTCCTCTTGAACGAGGTACACCTCCGCGTCCAGACAGAGAGAAACGTTTGTTCCTCTTGAACAAGGTACACCTCCGTGTCCAGACAGAGAGAAACGCTTGTTCATCTTGAACGAGGTAGACCTCCGTGTCCAGACAGAGAGAAACGTTTGTTCCTCTTGAACAAGGTACACCTTCGCGTCCAGACAGAGATAAACGTTTGTTCCTCTTCAACGAGGTACACCTCCGCGTCCAGACAGAGAGAAACGTTTGTTCATCTTGAACGAGGTAGACCTTCGCGTCCAGACAGAGAGAAACGTTTGTTCCTCTTCAACGAGGTACACCTCCGTGTCCAGACAGAGAGAAACGCTTGTTCATCTTGAACGAGGTAGACCTTCGCGTCCAGACAGAGAGAAACGTTTGTTCCTCTTCAACGAGGTACACCGCTGTGTCCAGACAGAGAGAAAGCCAGAACACAACTCATGGCTGTGAGATAATGAGCAGGTGACAAGGCAGTTTAGAGCTACAACAATCTACTACACTCAGACAACTTAAGGTTGATGGAAGCCTAATGAGCACGGCGTGTGTGTGTGTGTGTGCGTGTGCGTGTGTGTGTCTGTGTCTTTCTCCTCTCAGGTGGAAAAGCAAGTCACTATGTATCGTCAGTGCTGGACGGGACTCATGGCGGTGTTGCTGATCATGATGATAGCGCAGACGTCGGTCGTGGACGCCCGCAGCCTGAGAATGGGAATGTATGGCACGAGTGGCGGTTTCTCTTCGAGGAGCGGTGCTGCCTCTCCGGCGAGCTCCGGTGTCTGGCTGATGCAGCTGCTGATGGCGGCTTTAATCTGCGTGGCAGTTTAACGCCTCACTCCTGTGACCATGGAGGGTCAAAGTTTAACACCAGTCCTGAACTGAACCTTTCCTGTGTGTCTGATGAGGGGTATATATATTATATATGCACACAACACACATTTCCTATTCAGGGTATCTGCAGGGTTCAACAAGTTACATTTAAGACCCTTTTAAGACCACTTAATACCAATTCCATGACCGTACTAGCAAAAATAACTAGGCTTTCCCTTCCAGAAAAGAAAGGAAGTCAAATGCAGGGCATATCTGCGGGGTGTTAAAAAGTATTTTTCAAAGTCTGTTCATCTTTTGCTGTCACACTCTCTCCCTGTGCTTGAAATCAATAAAGCGTGTTAAAGCTACAAGGGAATCGCCTCACAAGTCATTTCTGATGTTCTGTACAACCTCGTCGGGGCAGGTCTGCTCACGGCTGAGCATTTTAATTTCCAGAATGAACAGGGAAGTAAAGGGCTCCAGCAGAGGCTTAGATGGTGTTTTGTCCTCTGCTCAGTTTCCTCTGTTCAGTTTTGGTTTAGAAACGGAGGTGAGAAAAATCTAACTTCATTATTTTTAGAAATAAGAACAAAAACATTTCAGACGGAACCAAGATTTGTATCAATAACAATGAACTTTCACAAGTTTCATCAGTGAAATTCTTAGGTGTCAATATCGATGAGAAACTGCTTTAAATTGAAAATTTAAATTGAATTGCACTGTGAAATTGTTTGCAAGAGGGTTTCAAAATTGTTGGGCATTATAAAAAGGGTTAAAAACCAATTAAAAAAGAGCACATTACTAACTTTGTATTATAATTTAATTTATCCTCACATCTCTTACTGCAATATAATTTGGGCCAGCACTTACCCATCTTACTTACAAACATTCCATAGAGCTCAGAAATCCTTTGTAAGAATTGCAACCAACTCTTCTTATTTAGCCCCAACCAAACCATTATTTAAACAACTGCAACTACTCACAATTTACGAGGTCAACACGTACCAAACAGGGGTTCTTATGTACAAAGTGATTGGTCTTCCTTTATCTTTGCCAACTTTTTTTCAAAGTTATTTTGAGTTTAATTCTCATTATCATGCACATTTCACAAGAAGAAATAAAGACTTACGCATTCCTTTCTGTAGGAACTCTGTTGCCAAATTCTCATTTGTTTCTCAAGGTGCAGTGATGTGGAATGTTATACAAAATCTAACAGAAACATATTCCACTTTAAATATATTTAAAAGTAAGCTTAAAAAAGAACTACAGCTCCTGTAGTCTGTAGTATCCATGTGAATTTGAGTGAAGTCTTTTTTTCCCCCCACCGTTATAATTTTTATATAATACTGTATTGTATGTATCTGTGTGTATGAGAGAGGGATATGCGCATGTGTGTTTGTGCATAATGTGGGGGGGGGGGGGGGGGGGGGATATCTTTTGTGTAGTTATCCTATATAGGTTTAAGAGGGGAGGTCGCTTATAAGCCATTGGGTTTTTTGACCTTACCTGCACATTTTAACTGTTCTTCTTTTACTTATTTTATTCTAGAATGTATGTTTATAAGTGCAAATAACAATAAACAATAAAAAAGCGTAACAGTGACATGGAAATCTGATTCCACTGATGGTCATCAGAAATTAACAGTTGTATTCCTCTTGAAAAGATCACATAGTCTCAGAAAAAGACACCTTTCTGAAAATGTGGCATCCTTACCTAGAGTATATAGGTGCATCACTTGATACACCATAGGGATCTGACCGTTTCTGGTTAACCAGTAGCCTCTTTACAGCAGAATGTCTCCGTGTTTCTGGTTAACCAGTAGCCTCTTTACAGCAGAGTGTCTTTCTGTGTTTCTGGTTAACCAGTAGCCTCTTTACCGCTTGTCGCTCCCCAATGAATCGACAAGCGGCCACTACAGTCTCTGTTTTTAAGTCTGTAATAGGAAAGACGGACAGAGAAAAGGGACCGGTCTGTCCCTCAGCAGGTAAAGCCCGTTCTGGTTCTCAATGCTTTTCGTAGCTAGTAATGTATGGCAGGTCTTACCTGCGAGCCACGTAGTAGAAGACAGGGTTGCTGGTCTTGGACGTGCCCGCCTGGTAGAAGATATTAAGCATCTTCAGGGCTTTGAACTCCTCTTTCTCGTGGACCTGGTGCCTGGAGGACACAGAATACGACCCACAAAGCTCAAGAAGCATTTTAATAACCTATTCAAGGTCGCCGAGCGGCACTGCAGATTTATCCTACTCTATGAATTCGAGAAGGTGCAATACCGGCCAGATCCTCTTAGGGGCGCTATCGCGATAATGCAGTGTGCCCTGTGGCTGAACGGATCAGTATTTTTTTTTTACTTTCAATGGAGATTTCAGTTAGCAGGATTCTAGATGTGTAGCCTGTAGCTTGGATTACGTTTTGCATCGCAGATTTCACCATGCAATAAGGGGATTTATCATCAGCCAATGGACATATCGATCTACCAGATGGCAATCGATAGCGGGGAAATGCTCGGGGACATCCCACCGGACCACGGTAAGATCTTTTTCACGTAAAGTACATCCCGATTGTTTTGATAGCCATCCAGGCGTTCGGTCTATGAGGCTAATGAGGCTAACGCGGTTATTGGTAATCGATCATCAGAAACGACGTCCCCCGCCCCCCCCCCCCCCTTTCATGAATACATGCGTGAGGATCGTACCAGTCATATGCAGTTTGCGTTTTAACTGGAGCGTATCTATAACCGAAATGCCATTGGATTTAACGTTATTAGCTATTAGCCCTGTATCTCGGCTTCCAGGAAATATACTAGACCAAATCCGATATAACGCTTATATTCACGGCGCTATAAAATGAGAACCCATTGATGATTTTTTCCCCCCTTTAAGCCATTTTGAAGGGACGGTTTATGGACTCAATTGACAATGAGAATGGACAGATAGCAATACTATAAAGTATAGATTTAGCTGTACAAACAGCCCCATGTCTGTTTACATTTCCCGGTCCTCTTGAGAATAATTAGACTCATAGCAGTGGCCGCGATTGTGTTAAGAGGATGAAGACCAGAAAAATACTTTCGTCTTGTTTACATAAGGGTCCTCCATTTTCATTTAATCAAGAATTGGTCTTCTGGGAAGTATGTTGTTTGAGGGTGGACACTGCACAGCTTCTTTTGAAACCCTAATTTTCTATGTTTTATTTTATAGAAATCATATCCTTAGCCAGGTGAAATGTCACTGCATCAGTTACCTCTTTCCAGGTTCATATTTGCCTTACATTACATTACATTTACATTTAGTCATTTAGCTGACGCTTTTATCCAAAGCGACTTACAAGTTCTGTGCGACAAGACAGCAAGAAGGGTATAACTCTATCAGCTGAGTAACAATGTTCATCAAAGTGTTGCGTGTTACAGTGTAGGTTAGTTTATTAGGACAAGTGCATGACATTAAGGTTAGTCGGGGTTAGATTTTTTTTTTTTTTTTTTTTTATCATTTCAGATAATGGTTGAAGAAGTGAGTCTTTAGTCGACGGCGAAAGATTGGACGGGATTCGGCTGTCCTAACTGGGATGGGTAACAACTGGGATGGGTAACCAATGCCTTGGTGGCACCAGTGCAAGAAAGTGGGGGAGAACTATGTAATCAGACATATGATATGCCAGGTCTAGTTTCCAGATACATGCTTCTATACTGTATAAAAAAAAACACCATTTTGAATAGTTTGGGATATCCACATAAATTATTTCAACAAAAACAATAATGACAATATATTTTATCAAAGCAAAAGCAAATCCAATTCAGCCAATACACTGTCAGCCGCCCAACCTACTATTGAATGAATGATGAATGAAAACTTCATTTAACAGATTGCAGAATGGGTACAATACAGTACGGCTCAATACACACAATTGTTAAGGGGATGCAGACCAGAGAAAGACGTTTGTCTTGTTTACATCAGGGTCCCCCATTTTCAATTCATAGTGACATTTATGACATACACAACATACATGACATCATGACATTTATGGCACACATGACATACAGGTATATAGAAAAAATATACATACGGTGGGGAGAAAATATATACATACGGTGGGGAGGAGACTGTCTATTTGGGGGGGGGGGGGGGGGGGGGTTGGACCTTTACGGTGGCCAGTATCGAATTGCAGCCTCCGTAGGTGCTCTTTGAGAGCGGTTTTGAATGTGGGTAGGGATTCACATCTTTTTACGGCTGTGGGTAGGGCGTTCCACATTGTTGTGGCATAATTGCGAAATGTGTTTAGTCCCTTGTTTGTGCCGAATCTGGGTTGCACATGATTTGTGGAACTCCCTTTGGTCTTGTGGTTGTGGTATTCACTGACCTTTGGGAAGTATTTCGACATGTACATGGGTACCTGTGTGGTGTAGTCAGTGTATCTTGTAGACCAGGCCCATTGCATGTTGCTGTACTCTGTTGTCTACTCTAAGCCATCCTAGGTAGTCAAAGTGGGCAGGGGTGAGGTGGGTTCTAGGAGTAAGGTCAAGTAGTAGTCTGACCAGTTTGTATTGACGACTGAACCAACTATTGAGGTTGAAATCCAGAGGCTACTCTTGTATAAGCTCCAGAGACCCGATGTAGAAAGATAAAGCGGCGTGGGAAAGCATTGCAACTGCACTTGGAGAAAGCGAGAAACAGGTATGCTGAGAACGTTGCATGTTCAGCAGGGACGTGCACAGGACTTTAGAAAGGCAGGTGCCCAAAAGGAGAAAAGGTCATCAATTATTAAATGCAATGCGAGCGTGCATAGCGCGCAAGCCAGATTTTTGGGGTTAATACAAGTCTATGGTACATTCAGTTTCACCGATAGATGTCACAAACTACATAGTGTCCCTTTAATAACACAATATGCGCTCCAGACCAACAGCTGCGGGCGGCATGCCGAAATTAACACGCTGTGTTGAGAGAGCAAGAGAGAGAGCGAGAGAGAGAGAGAGAGCGATAGAGAGAGAGCGAGAGAGGGAGAAAGTATGCTGCGTGATTTTCCTAGCACTAGCAGCAGACAGGGAGGGGCTGGGGAGGGGTGATCTGGCGACGTGTTTCACGAGAGCCGCGCATCTTGCAAGTGAGGCGGTGAGATGAGAATGTGATAAAGCATGAAGTAAAGAGATAATGCAATGCCACCGCCCACCGCGGTATGAATAATAAGAAATGTAGTATGGGGGAAGTGTTCTAGCCTGCCTGCCGCCTGATTGCATGAGAGAAAAGCATGGACAATCACAACTTCACAAGGCAATGCATGCCCGAAATATACAGTGCACTTCAACCCCACCATTTTATTTTGTTGGGCAAATACCTTACCTGATGAAGTGTACTCTTGCTTTGTTTTAGTTGAAATAGTAACTGTAAAAAAAGAGGTCTCGACTCGAGTGTGAGCTCAACAACAGCTGGATATCAATTTCGTGTTCAGTGCACTGCTGGCCCGGCGCGCGGTTTACATCATCTCATCATCACCCACCCACGTACTATGCGTAAATAATAGGTCCTTCCAAGTTCCAGGAGAGGGGTGGCATTTCTCTCTCTTTCTTTACCTAATATTTAGATTCTATCGTGACATCTTTCATTTGGAAGGGCAGGGCAGTATATCTATATGTGCAACAGTAAAAAAAATTAAAAAGAGGGTGGCATAAAAAGGGCACTTTCTAATGAAAAATGAAAAAGGCAGGTGCCCGGGCACCCCTTCACCCCTATGTGTGCACGTGCCTGATGTTCAGCCACTGCACCCTGAAAACGTATTTCCTAAAAAACTAACTTTAGAATGACAAGTTTCCAATACGACAATATGTGATGGTTATCTGATTGTTGATAACCAAATGCGACGTGTGGAAGATGTCGCATCACAGTTTGTTTTCAATACGGTCAATGCTGTTTACTAACAAGTAGTATTATGCTATGATGTAGCCTACAATAATGGACCCAACCATAATTCACGTGGATGAGATGAGATTATCCTGCAGTTTGCACGCACCTTTCGTTCCTGGTGAAGCCGGTAGAATTTACGTGCGAGAATATTCTCACGGGCTGCGCACACGCCACTCACACAAACATTGGTTTAAGTAAAGTTCAAGTAAAACAACAATAAATTCACTATGTCGGTAAGTCTACCATCTGGTTTACTCAGTTGGTTAGACCCTCGTGCTAATAACGCCAAGGTTGCGGGTTCGATCCCCGTACTGGCCACTGATTTATTTGACATCTGATAGACTATTTAAAAACATCACACCCGAGTAGGGTGCCCACCTGCCCCGCGCCTCGCGGGACAGTCCCGATAATGGGACAGTTGTCCTGCGTCCCGCCACAACAGAACAATGTCCCGCAATTCAAAGATCATGGTAAAAACAATAATTATTATTATTATTTAATTTTTTTTTAAATGTTGTTAATTTAATGCCTCATTCCAATACCCTCTTATATTTAAAATGAAAAAAAATCGTGCGACGTCAAACCAATGCGCACCCGAGCGGAGCAGCTCGACTCGAGTCTCGCGCTGTCAGTCCGAGGCCGAGCTGCAGTGTAGTGTGTGTGACTCGAGTAGTCAGAAGAAAGACCGCCAATACTGATACAAGTTGTTTAGCTAGCTAAGAAAAACAAGAAAATGGAGCCAAAAAAAAAGAGACTTTGCTCATATAACATAGACTGGGACAAGAAGTATACATGGCTGAGATCCGTTTCAGATGATCCCCAAAAGGTTGAATGCAGGATCTGCCACAGGAGCTTCACCATCACCCATGGAGGAGAGGGGGACGTTAAGAGGCATGGTGATGGCGAGGCTCACAAAAAAATTAACAGCAAAAGAATACTAACAGTAGCATGACTAGCTTTTTCTCGAAGCCAAAGGACAGCAACACAGACAAAGTCACAGCGGCTGAGGTGAGTACCAGTGTCTATATCATAAGGTGCTTATCTTATAGATCTGGCGATTGTGGATCAAAACTTAACCCTGTCATGTTCCCCAATTCAGAGATAGCTAAGAAGCTAGCATGCGGACGCACCAAGAGCACAGCTATCGTTACAGACGTGCTTGCACATGCATCCGTGGAGACATTATTGAAGAACTTGAATACGCCAATGGTTGCAGGTAAACCAGAGTATCTTCCCTTTTTTTCAATTGCATCTGACGCATCGAACCATGGTACTACCAAGTTATCCCCACTAGCAGTGCGATTTTACACCCCAGAGCTTGGCCTGCAAAACAAATTGTTGGACTTTTATGATGACCACAAGGAAGACTCTGATGCGATATTTAATCAGGTCGTTTCGAGGCTCGAGGAGAGCAACCTTGGCTTGGAATGGGTCTCTGCGCACTCAATAATAATCAAGTAAGAACACAGTTAATTTACAAGCTTGTTTTAATAAAAGCAACAAAAATGCAAACAATGTCCTGAATATCCTTACCGGTAATAGCGAAACTCGGCCCCAGCCTTTTTACATAATTTTCTCTTCTTGCATAAAATGCGTTTTTAAGCCTATACTGGATATTATATTATATTTCATTCATGTTGTTAAAATAGCATAACATAAACATTCCATACTGACGATTTACAGCAGATTAATTGTGTCGTTGTTTATGCTGCTGCTTTGCACACCACCTATACTATTATGTTATAGTCTATGAAAATGATGAGGATACTCAAGGCCTACAGAGTCCCTCCCAATCTACTCCGGGCCATAGGGACCATGCACACGGGTACAAGGGCCAAGGTGGTAACCCCAGACGGCAACAGTGAAGAATTTGACATCCTGGCTGGAGTGATGCAAGGCGACACCCTTGCCCCCTTCCTTTTCGTCATAGTCCTCGACTATGCGCTCAGGAAGGCCATCAATGGACGGGAGCAGGAACTTGGTCTCACAATAACCCCAAGGAGATCGAGACGACACCCCGCCATAGTCCTAACAGACCTTGACTACGCGGACGACATCAGCCTGCTCTCTGACCAGGTGGAGCAGGCACAGGAACTCCTGTGCAGAGTGGAGACGGAGTGCGCCAAGGTTGGCCTTAGGCTAAATGCCAAGAAAACCGAGGTCATAATGTATAACATCCTCCCGGATCATCCACCTCTAAGGACAACAGGAGGCTCTGCTCTAAAGGAAGTCAGTGATTTCAAGTACCTGGGCTCGTGGGTCAACTCGTCCGAGCAAGACCTTAAAGTGAGGAAGGCACTTGCGTGGAGGGCTCTGAACGGCATGACCAGTGTGTGGAAATCCAACCTCCCCCGTCAAATCAAGCTCAACTTCTTTCATGCAACAGTTGAGTCTGTCCTTTTGTATGGCAGTGAATGCTGGACCTTGAAGCCCACCCTGCAGAAGTCCTTGGATGGGTGCTACACCAGAATGATGCGTGTGGTGCTCAACATCAACAGGGATGAGCATGTCACTAATGCAAACTTGTATGGGGGGGTGCTAAAGGTGAGCGATAAAGTGGCAGTCAGGAGAATGAGGCTGGCAGGTCACTGCCAGAGACACCATGAGATGCCAACCAGCAAACTTGTACTGTGGGAACCAACACACGGGCATCGATCACGAGGACGTCCCACGTTAACCTATGTGGACGTACTCAGGAGAGATGTGGGAACAGAAAGCACCGGCGAGCTAGCCAGATGCATGGAGGATCGGGATGACTGGAAGCACCGATGGAGGGCCCGTCCGAGGACGACCTAGATAGATATAGTCTAGAGTTAGTTTCTGCTGCTAACTTTATGCTATTTCTATTTTTCTATTTCTTATTTTTTGTATCCTATTTTATTGATGTCACTGCAACAAGGCAGAGGAGCCAAGACACAATAATTGCATATAAATTGATAGTTTATTACGGAGCTGTCGGTCCGTAAAAATAATGCGGTCCGTAAAAATAATGCCAACATTAAACCGGTCCGTGGCCGTCAGATATAGACTCATTGGTTGCGCATAATGTAGGATCGATAGACCGAGACCGGTCGCGTGTATGCTTTTACCAACGCAGTTGTGTTTCCGGGTTCCCGTTTTGCGCTCTGATTGGCCACTGACCTACACGCGTACGCACCCCTCGCTATCGCCTTTGGGGCGTGAGATATGAAGACAGATTTAACTGGGTATAGGAAGGCAGTACCATACGAGCCGCAAATTGAACATGCAGTGAGTCTGCGACAACAACCCAATAATAAACACTCGAAACAGCTATTACCAGACAATTACAACAGCAGTGGTGCCTGCTTCAAATGTCACGTATTATAGGCTATAAGCCTGTGTAGATCTATTCGGAATAATAAACATATACACCCTCTAGCAAAACATGACACAATGTGATCCTATCTCCGATAGAGCGGCTGGTCGCAGAGACGCGAGTTGAACGAACACATCGGGAGGAGAATGAATGAATGAATGAACCTGATGTAAACAAGACAAAAGTCTTTCTCTGGTCTGCATCCCATTAACAATTGTGTGTATTGAGCCGTACTGTATTGTACCCATTCTGCAATCTGTTAAATAAAGTTTCCATTCATTCATTCATTCTCCTTCCGATGTGTTTGTTCAACTCGCGTCTCTGCGACCAGCCGCTCTATCGGAGATAGGATCACATTGTGTCATGTTTTGCTAGAGGGTGTATATGTTTATTATTCCGAATAGATCTACACAGGCTTATAGCCTATAATACGTGACATTTGAAGCAGGCACCACTGCTGTTGTAATTGTCTGGTAATAGCTGTTTCGAGTGTTTATTATTGGGTTGTTGTCGCAGACTCATTGCATGTTCAATTTGCGGCTCGTATGGTACTGCCTTCCTATACCCAGTTAAATCTGTCTTCATATCTCATTGGCCACTGATTGGTCAGTGGCCAATCAGAGCGCAAAACGGGAACCCGGAAACACAACTGCGTTGGTAAAAGCATACACGCAGAGAGAGAGAGAGAGAGAGAGAGAGAGAGAGAGAGAGAGAGAGAGAGAGAGAGAGAGAGAGAGAATTTTCAGCACCAAGCGCTGTCCACACCTTGTGTTGCCAAGCGCTTTATACATTGCACCTAGATGCCTATATACCTGTTATTCATTAAAAATAATATGATAAAATTCAAATAAGTATCATATTCTAAAAATAAACTGACAGGCCAGATATTATTGCCAATTTCGGCTGAGTCTACACAGAATGGACGACGTGCCAAATTAAATCCAAATAAATGTTGACCTGCAGGGGGGCAGTACATCCTGATTGACCTCGAGCTCTGCGTTGACTTCCTGCAGCTTCCATCACTGAGAAGCTGCGCCTGGCTCTTCTCGATCTGATCCACCAGACCTATGTCTGCTGTCCTCACTCATCTTTCTGGTTTTGTTCTGGGACATGATCGTGTCAAGTCGTGTTATCCACACCACCATTCAAATCAGTTTGTAGATCATTTTTTTTTTTCATATTTAAAGTTTTTTTTCACAAGCAAGACAATACATACATGACAAGACAAACTAAGACAAAAATAATAATAATAATAATAATAATAATAATAATAATAATAATAATAATAATAATAATAATAATAATAATAATAATAATAATAATAATAATAATAATAATAATAATAATAATAATAATAATAATAATAATAATAATAATAATAATAATAATAATAATAATAATAATAATAATTGTTCTGAAGGTCCAGATTAACACTGAAAGTCTGCGTTTATTATTTTGTATAACTTGTATATTGTTTATATATATAAGATACATATCTTTTTTTTTTGTATTTTATTTTTTTTATTATTTTTTAAACAAACACATAAACAAACATGACAACACACGATAAGATATACAAGCATTAATTGTCAGAGCACATCCAATGAGATCACATTTTAGTTAATTGTCTTATATAAGATATACCCCTAATACCTGTTATCTAAAAACCTACACACATATGCTCCAGCTCGAACCCCCCCCCCTCCCGGACCCCACCTTGGGAAGTACCTCCACTATCCCTCGCACCTAACCAGACACTACCATTATAAGCTAGCTTTTATTCTCTCCACCACTTCTAACCACATTGACATTTTGGATTCATTGAGACCCAGAATTCTTGCTGTAGATATTTCTTGATAAATCACATCGAGATATGTAAGAAACCAAACTTTCCGGCACATTTTTTCCGGTTGAAACCAGCGTGATGCGATCAGCTTTTTAGCTACTGTGATACCCGATAAAACCAATCTCTTTAGCTGTGGATTCACTGCAAACTCAAAAACATCATTCAATAGTAATACCGAGGGGTGTACAGGTATATTCCAAGATACGAGTTTTGATAATTGTTGGGTCACATCTTTCCAGAATGCCTTAACTGGTGGGCAGTCCCAATACATGTGCATAAATGTCCCTTCGTCCCCATTTGTACATTGGGAGCATTTGGAGTCTTGTTTAAGCCCCATTCTGCACAGTCTTATAGGAGTCAAGTATGTCCTGTGAATATAGTTAAGATTGATTTGTTGATGATCCGGGTTCCTTGATGTAAGTCGGACATTTGCCCAGGCTCCTTGCCAATCAAAGTCATTTTCCAGGTCTGGTATATCCCTCCTCCAGACAGAGTCTAGTTGGAGGGTTTCATACGAGGACGTTAGTAATTGATGATAAAATTCTGAAACAAAACCTCTCAATGTCTCTCTTTCGTAGAAGAATTTGTGGTATCTGTGGTGTTCAATTGGTATGTCTAATGGAACACCGTGAGACTTCAAACATAGCTGTAACTGTTTGTAAAAAAGCCATGTGGACTTGGTGAGATTAAGTTTTTTGCGTATTTCTTTATCACTACAAAAACCCTGTTTGTTAAAAACATCCCCTAATGAGTGTATGCCTTGCTCTTCCCATATAGGGAATCTTATAGGTCGTTTTTCAATTAAGAGTGCATTGTTATTGAATAAGGGAGTATGATTGTGCCATTTATGTGGGTTAGGATTTTTTTTTTTGTGATTCACGCCATATCCGGATCGCATGAGTAATTATGGGGCCACATTTCCGTTCACAGTGCTTGATTGGTAGTTTAGTGTATGCTATGTCCTTCAGTCTATGTGGGGCTACTATGTTTTCTTCTAATTTTCTCCAGGATACTAATGCTTGGGGGTCAAACCATGTTGTCAATGGTCTTAATGTGTACGCCTTAAAATATTGGAAAAAATCTGGAAATGCCATACCACCATCTGCTTTATTTCTCTGTGCGGTGGATCTTTTTATACGTGGTGGTTTGTTATTCCAAATAAATTTGTATGTGGAGGAGTGTAATCTTTTCCAGTAACCCTCTGGAGGGGGTAACGGTAGCATTGAACTGAAGAAGTTGATTCTAGGTAGTACATCCATCTTAACTATTGATATCCGTGCTTGTACTGTGTTTTTAAGTTTTGCCCATCTATCAAGGTCGTCTTTGATTTTGTTTTGGATTTTTGTGTAATTGTGCTTCACCGTTTGTCTTATGGTGGGGAATATTTCCACTCCCAAGCATCTAAAATGTTTTACCATCGGTATCTCTCCTGGGAGGGTTATATCTTTTTTTGCAGGGGTGTTAAGTGGAAGGAAAGCCGACTTCGGCCAATTTATCTTAAATCCCGATAGATCACCAAAGTCCTCAATCAACTTGAGCAGATGAGGCAATGTGGTGTTGGGGTTTTGCATGAACAATATTACGTCGTCCGCATATAAACTAATTTTTTGTTGTGTGTCCTTGATTACGATTGGTTCTATGGATTGGGATTGTCTTATATATTGTGCTAAAGGCTCTAATGATAGATTGAATAGTCCGGGACTAAGAGGGCAACCCTGTCTGGCAGAGCGTGATACCGGAAAGATTTTGGAGATGATTGTGCCTGTTGTAATCATGGCCGATGGGTCTTTGTATAATACTTTAATCATATCAATGAATCCTTTTCCTAACCCCATCCTTTCTAATACTGCCCATAGATACGACCATTCCAGCCTGTCAAAGGCTTTCATAGCATCCAGGGACAGCATCGCCTTAGGTATGGTGTCATCCTTGTCGGCATCTAGTACGTGCAGTATTCGTCTTATGTTATCAGTGATCAGGCGGCCTCTTATGAAGCCAGTTTGGTCCGGGTGAACTAAAGACGTCATATGCTTTTGTAATCTGATGGCTAATACCTTAGAGTACAGTTTGATATCGGTTCCGAGGAGGCTTAAAGGTCTATAACTACCGCACTCGTTGGGGTCTTTGTCTTTTTTAAGGAGGACTGTTATGAGTGCAATATTGTCATTCTTATGGAAGTTCCCCTCCTTGACTGAGTATAAGATCATATTTAGTAATAAGGGTCCAATTATGTCCCAACAAGAAAAGTACATTTCTGATGGGATACCGTCTCTTCCAGGGGCCTTACCACTTTGCATTGCGGTTATGGCCTTCTTGAATTCCTCTAGTGTGATCGGTGTTTCTAACTGTTTAGCGTCATCCTCTGAAAGTTTAGGGAGAATAATTTGATTAAGATATGTGTCCATTTTGTTTTGATCGAAGGTCGTTTCTGATTTATATAAGTCGGAGTAGAATTCTTTGAATGTATCGTTTATTTTTACAGGGTCTGTTTCAAGTACTTGTTGTGCTCTAATGGTAGTTATATCTGCAAATTTTGCATTAATTCTTAATCGCATGGCTAATAGGTGACTAGGTTTGGAACCATGGGAGTACTGCTGTTGTCTTGTGCTGCGTATTTGTATTTCCGATTGTTGTCTGCATTGATCTCTATTTTTAGTACGTTAACTTGATTCTCTAGTCGAGTTGAGTTGTTGTATTTTAGAGAATTAAATAACGTTGAGTAAAGCGTTTCCAGCTCAGCCAGTTTTGTGCATTGATTCTTGCGCATTTTGGAGGAAAAGCTATCCGTGAAATCTTTGATCATTCCCTTTACCGACATCCATAATATTCTGGGGTCTTGCACCGAGTTTGCATTCTCCCGTTGGAATACTATAAGAGCTTCTTTGAGTTGTGTAATGAATTCCTTGTTATTAAGCAGCATCGAGTTAAATCGCCATCTTGGGGCTCGGGAGGATAGTATACCAAATGTACCTTTAAGGAGTAAATAACAGTGATCTGATAGTGCGTTGGGTATCATTTCCACTTCATAATTATCAAATATTCTCTGTGATGCAAAGACATAATCTATTCTGGATAATGTATTATGTCTCGCAGATCGACAAGAGTACTTTCGGGTCGTGGGATTAAGTAATCGCCATAAGTCATTTACACCTGTAATCTTCGACCAATCCTTTAATGCCTTAGATGAATTCTTTTGTTCGCTGGAAAAGGCGAGGTAAGATTTGTCCATCCTTGGGTTCCAGATGGCATTAAAATCCGCACCTATTATAAATGAGTAATCGGGAATGTCTAACATTGCATTGGTTAGTGTAGTGAAGAAATCCTCTTCGTACAAATTTGGGGCGTATACCGCTACCAACGCTATTTTCCTGTTCTTATATACAATCTTAGCTATAGTTATCCGACCTTCTACATCAGACCATACTCCCTTTAGTACAATATTCAACTTACGTTTAACGACTATGGCTACACCCCGAGTTCTCGTACCAATAGAAGAGTGACTAATATTATGATATGTGTTGTCCGCTAATTTATCTATGTCTTTCTCTAGAATGTGCGTTTCGCTTAGCAGAGCAATGTCCACATGTTCTTTTTTCATCAGTGTGAGCACGCTTTTGCGTTTGAGTTGGTTATTTATTCCCCCGGTGTTCCATATCATTATATTCAAACTAGCCATAATCTATACATGTTGTAGTGTAATTTTTGGTAATGCTTCTGGAGTGCGAACCAATAATAGATATACATCCCACTATTGAGGTCACGTTGAGAGCCGAGCTTAAAAACATACATATATACAAATAAAAATCCCCTTCCCTTCCCTCCCACCGAGAGTCGTACAGGATTGTGTTCCATGAACACAACCTTTGCGTATGACTCCCTCCCTTGCACCACCGGATATCCCAGAATGATCCAATTATCCTTAACATTCCTATGTATACCATAGGATCTAACACTCTAAATTCTACCATAAGTAGAATGTCGACTGTGGCTTGGCCACTTTCCCGTAAAATAAAAATTTAAATAAGATAAAACTAAAAATAAAGACCAAAAATAAGCTTCAATTATCATGCCCTAATCACTTACATTTTATATGAACTTGTGTAATTTATAGTAACCCATGAATAATATGGAGGTATTGAACTGAAGAGAGAGCCTCAATAAATCAGAGAAAACGGATGAAAAAAAAATAAGTAAAAGGAAGAGAACATTAACTTAGATCTTAAAAAGCAGTTTTAAAATACGTACATGCAGCATTTCCCCTGACCAGGGGTGGGCGATGATCCGTTGTGTAGAATGTTATTTCAGCCGGCCGCTGTCAGCTAGATGCTGTTGATTATTCCCCCGAAGGGCT
The DNA here is from genome assembly GCF_963971535.1 of Notolepis coatsorum. NCBI lineage: Eukaryota > Metazoa > Chordata > Actinopteri > Aulopiformes > Paralepididae > Notolepis > Notolepis coatsorum. Next base: position 239,506,051 of record NC_140165.1, on the reverse strand, counting down.
TCTGGTAGAATGTCTGGCCACGTATTGCTGTTATTCCAGAATGTTCCCTATATCAAAGAATGCTTTAGATGTTCTAGATTATTCCAATGTCGTTTATACAGTGATCGAATGTTCCAGTATGTTCTGGAGTGTTCCAATTTTGAATCCAATATGTCCGCAATAATAGAATCCCGACGGGGAAAGCATTCAATAACTCTGAGCTCGTAGGTCTCTCTGTCCCAAATCCTCGGTTCATTAAAGATTATACTATATGGTGTCCATGTATTAACAGAGATTAAAAGGCCATTTATACACTATCCTGCGTGTTGTGCAGACATGTATTTGGCTGCATCTTCAGGCGAGTTGAGGAAAACCCTTGCTCCTTTTTTATCGACAATGCGAAGTATTGCAGGGTATGTTAATAGGGGTCTGTATTTCTCCAGATAGAGTTGAGACATCACCGTCTTGAACTTGGCACGCAGGTCCACTACATCACGACAATAATCTTCAAAGCAGTGTATTGGTATATCCATGTATTTCAGATTGCCTTTCATCTTGCGAGTTTCACGAATAATCATTTCTTTTATTCTGACTTGGCGCAGGATAACCAATATCACTCTGGGCTTAGCGTTATTGTCACTGGATCGGGTCCCCAATCTGTAGCACTGTTCCACCTCTGGTACTTTAGGAAGGATCTCTGTTCCCAAGATTTTCTGTAATTCTGTGGCAAACTCTTCAGGGTTTGCACATCTCACTGACTCGTCCAGACCGACTATACGAATATTCAGCTTGCGTTTTTGATATTCCATCTAGAATATTTTGGCTTTCTGTTCTTCATTGATTCGCTTAAGCTCCATCGTTATATCGCTGAGCTCCGTCTTGAGTTCATTGTAGTTTTCTTTCATCTCAGCCGTTAGATTAACGTTGATATCAGCTACTTCTTTGTAGATCCGACCGAAATTTTGTTGGTGTGCTTCCAAGCCAGTTTCCAGTGCCACGGTGCGCTTAATATGTGCCTCGGCATCCACCCTTAGCGCTTCTATTTTGCCTTCGATAGATTCTTTGATAGCATCTACTTTTTCGGTTATTGACTTCTCCATTTTTTTCATTTCATTTTTCATTTCCCGGATGATATATTCTGTGTCTGAGGAGGTGATTGTAGGGGTTGAACTTGGGGTGGACATCCCGTCAATATCCTCGGCGATTTTGCGAACGTGTCCCGCGGCCATAGGGGGGTCTTCTGCGCTTGGTTTTGGAAGCGTTTTATGATCTTTCCTTGTTGTTGGCATCTCGAATCTTTCAGTCAATATAGTTAGTTGATAATCTCAGTTGATATATGCGTCAAGTTTTAAACGCATTGGTGGTCTATAAATATGTTTTTAAAACGGAAAAAAAAATAACGGATGAGCAGCTGTGTCACATGCGACTTACTCCATTCTATAGCTGACCGGAAGTAAAGATATATATCTTTACGCCATCCGTTTGCATAATAGTATTCTTCGCTCGCCTCATTGGGTCCCGCCCTTGACATTGGAGGCGCCAGTGACGAGCCCCCCAGACATGGTTCTAGACATGTTCAGACAAGTTCAGACTTGCCCATAGCAGGCGCATTGATTCTGGACAGGTAATTCGGCTGAGCCCTATAGGGATCAGTTGAGTATATATATTGTAGACGGTGCAAGCAGCCGCATCAGTCGGCAGTAAAAAAACAGGAGAAGCAGCAGAGCGAGAGCGTGATACGTCCGGTACAGTTGTACACAGACCTACCAGCAGTGTATCGTTACAGATAGCTAATGGCTACTTAGATACAACTATAATATTGTAGAGCTATTATTGGCGCAGTATAGTGACTTGTGTAAGCGAAGTAACGTGGAGAAACATATAGTTAAACCCAGCGGCGTTTGGATATAACTACTCATTGAAGACCGTCTGCGGGTTAGCTTCCAGTACAAACGAAGCTAGCTAGCTACCATCTATGCCAACGGGCTTTTGGATTAATAGCTATTAACCCTGCCATCGGGCGCTAGGATTACAAGGACCGGTTCCGTACGAGACCCCTTTTCTTCCAGCGACGACAGGATTATCCGACCAGTCTACAATTCCTCCGGAGCTTGGAGCTTCAGAGGGAAACCATCGTCTCCAGCTACCCTTGCTTTTCCCAGTATCGCCTCGTTTCTTCTCACTCCCTGCAGAGCTCCGGTCGAGTATCTGTAACCTAGGAATTATTCATTACCGCTGACTTTGATACCCTGACATTCTATTATTAAAGGAGAACCCTGATAATTCAGATGTATGTTGCTATGACTATTAAAATGCTTATAAACCAGGTATCCTTGTCCCCGCGCCATCAATTGAGTGTCCGCCATTTTGTCTAATTATACTGTCTGGCTATTAATATTCTTTAGTAGTGGTTTAATCTAAACAATCTTTAATACAGTCCGGGTTGTGTAGCCCCTTAGCTACAGTTGGTCCTTCGAGCCGGAGGGTATCAGTAATAATAATCATATTAGTAATAATATGGCCAGCGGCGGACACTCTCCAATCGGCTCTCCCCCATTAGAGCGCCCTAGGCGCCAGCGTCAGCCCCCTCCCCACTTGGAGAACTACGCTGTAGATTTACCTCCTAGCTTATCTACGAGGACATTAAGCAAGGATAACATTAGTAGCTTAAGTATGCCCAACCTTATCGACCTGTCAACCCCACCGGTAGAGACCCAAGCTAGTTTAAGTGAAACTGACTTAGCTCACGGGGGGACAAGCGGGACATGACTTGACTATGCCCATAGAACACCGCGCCCCCGAGATGGACCTCGGAGCGCAAGAAGGTAAAGAACGCGTCCCCGAGATGGACCTCGGAGCGCAAGAAGGTAAAGAATGCGCCCCCGAGATGGACCTCGGAGCGCACCAGAGTGAAGAGCACCGCGCCCCCGAGATGGACCTCGGAGCGCGGGAGAAGACAAAGTACAGCGCCCCCGAGATGGACCTCGGAGCGCGTAAGGAGACCAGGTCACCACCAAGCCCTGCCAACTCCAAATCACCATCATCAGCGTCATCCCCAAGCGCGGCCGACCAGAGGCTAGCGCAAGTCCTGATCGCCTCCAGGCGCAACAAGAGAGTGAGCGTGTTCGCCACCAGAGTGAGCGAGACCGCCTCCAGGGTGAGCGTGACCGCCTCCAGGCGCAACAAGAGAGTGAGCGTGAACATTCCAGAGCGGAAAGAGACCGCCTCCAGAGTGAGCGTGAACGCCTCCAGGCGCAACGAGAGAGTGAACGCGAACATCTCAGACTGGAAGAGAGTCGCCTCCAGGCTGACGCCACGATGACCATCAGACTGGAAGAGGCGCCTCCAGGCTGAAGAAAACATGGAGCGAGACCGCGCAAATGCACAGCGTGACGCAGCCAATGCACAGCGCGAGGCGGAGCGAGACCGTCTACAAGCACAAATGATGGAGCAAGCGCTCCAGAGGGTGACTCCCCACTCTTCCACCCGGAGCTCCCGGAGATCATCACGACACGGGTCGAGGGCACCTTCCCCTCCCCGACAAAGCTACACGGGACCCCGCCTAAGGGAAGAACCTGCTTACGTTGCCGAGCAGCTAGCCGAGCGACTACAAAGCCTGACGGAGGACGAGGGAGGACAGAAAGCCCACCCGCACTACCCCATCTCAGACCAGGAGGCTCAGCGCAGCCCCGGTCTCAGTCCCGACACGCTGCGTTATGAACCCCCAACACGTCCCAGTGGGGAGTTCGAACACCCGACGGCACCAAGCAATAGTGCCTGGAAACCCAGCCCCTGGTTCCCGCCCAGCACGAACCAACGACCCAACGTACAGGGAGACGCGCCACGGATGCCTCTCCCCCACGTGCGTCAGTGTCGCAGCCCTCCATGGCACACTACATTGGGACACCCACATTCCCAGACTTCACAAGAGAAGACCGAGCGCAGTATACCGAGCTGCGCATGTGCCTAGAGACAATTATGTCCAGAGTACAGGACGAGTCATACAAGTATGCCATTCTCCTTAAGCACCTCAAGGTAACTAGAGTGCACAACATAGCGCTGGCATACTCCAATTCACAAACTCCCTATTCTGACGCCCTGGTTGCCCTCGACGCACGTTATGGACGTACATGGGACTATGTCATTCAGGAGATACGTGAGATTGAACGTCTCCCCCCAGCTAAAGACAACCGAGCACTGGACGACCTATCCGTCAAAGTACAATCCCTGGTAGGGATGCTCGGGTCCCAACGAGAGAAGGGGATGTACGAGTTGTACGCCAACTCCAACGTGGAGCGCATATTGGAGAAGCTCCCCCCATTCCGCCAAGAACGTTTTCGGCGGCAAAGAAACTACCGTGACCCGAATGGCCCAGAACAGTCACTCCTGGACCTTGCTGACTTCATAGCCAGGGAGGTTAGCAGCCTAAGAATTGACACCTTCGCATGGGGTGGCTCGAACATTAAAGAGGGGCAGAGGAGGTTTAAAGACCAAAGCAGGCCCATCACCGTGATGCACCAAGCCGAGGCGGTGTCACGGCAGACGAGTCACAACCCCCACACCAAGGAAAAATGGAAGATCGCATGTCAATACTGCGACAGTGAACACTGGCTGTCACAGTGCGACGCATTCAAGAGACTGACCACCGCCGAAGTAAGTCAGTGGATTAAAGATAACCGCCGCTGCTTCCGCTGCGCGCGCGGCCACATGGCAGCAGAATGCCGCCTTAAGAAGAAGTGTGGCAAGTGTGACGGCGCCCACCTCGAAGCACTGCACGAGAGCAACAAGCGCCCACCAGAAGACCAAAGTAGGCCCATCACAGTGATGTACCAGGCCGAGTCGGTGTCACAACAGAAGATTATTTACCCCCCTTTACAGAATATCCATTACCCCCCCCCCCTGGTGTACTTACTGCCGCAGCGGACACTGGCAGTCACGGTGCGATGCATACAACAAACTGACCCCCGCCGAAATGGATCAGTGGGGTAAGGCTAAAACACTGCGCGAGGCCCACAAGCAAAGATTAGCTCTACAAAGCAACTCGGGAACAGAAGTGCTCCACATCGACCCCGCGAATAGTGGGAGCCCCAGAGTGCTCCTCAAGGTAGTACGAGTACTCCTCAGTCACGGGGACAAGGTACTCGACACCTACGCCGTCCTCGACGATGGGTCGGAGAAGACACTCCTCCTCGCCTCCGCCGCGACCCAGTTGGACCTGCGGGGCCCAGAGGAGACGATGACCCTCCGTACCATTAGTCGAGACTTAAAGACAATCAAAGGTGAAAACGTCTCGTTCACCATTGCAGCGATCGACCAGCCTGAGAAGCGGTACAGTATCAGCAAGGCGCTCATGAGCTACGACATAGGTTTGTCACGCTACGATTACCCCATCCCACAGCTGATGGAGAAGTACGACCACCTACGCCAACTGCCCATACCGCTCATTAGCGGCGCTACGCCGACCCTACTCATTGGCTCCGACCACGCGGAATTGTCCCAATCAAGGCGGCCCACATCGGACCCAAAGGATGCCCAGCCGCGGTTAAGACCCGACTGGGGTGGACGCTCCAGGGCCCCCTCTACGGACCTGCCAGCCAACCAACGTCCACACGCTGCCTTTACACCAAGGTGAGCGACACAGACAACACTCTCTTACAGCACGTTGAGAGGCTATGGACACTAGACGCGCTGCCATTCAAGACCGAACGCAAGATGGTTCGGCCCAAAGAGGACAAGTATGCCATCGCTCTACTAGATCAGAAGACTACGAGAGTCGAGGTCGACGGAGTGTTCAGATACGCAACCCCACTCTTGAGGCGGGCGAAGATGCTGGTGAGAGAACTGTGGGACAAGGAGCAGGGCTGGGACGACCCCATACCCGAGCACCTGGCTACCACATGGAGAGAGTGGGAGGATGAACTTGTCTTACTCCGCGGGGTGGCCATCCCGCGGAGTTACTTCCCCCCTACCGTGCGACTGGAGAAGTGTCAGACAGACCTGCACGTCTTCAGCGATGCCTCAGAAGTGGCGTACGGAACAGTGGCCTACCTGAGGGCTCAAGAAGAGGGAGTTCTGAACTCCAAGCCCCTCAGCTACGCTCCAAGCGATGTAGCTGACATAGAACCCATCACCCCAAACTACCTCTTGATGGTGCGGCCGGGCCCTGCCCTTTCTCAGACGGTGTGCGGACAGGACGGAATGAACGGACGGAGGATGTGGAGACACAGCCAAGTACTGGCCGACCAGTCTTGGGCCCGCTTCCTCCTACACTACCTACCCTCCCTTCCAGCCCGTCAGAAATGGGTGAAAGACAGGGATAACCTGACCGTGGGAACCGTCGTGACGATAATAGACCAGTCACTACCCCGAGCTACGTGGCCAGCCGGCCGGGTGAGCAGAGTGATTACTGGTTCAGAGGGGAAGGTCAGAGCGGCAGAAGTCATCGTCCAAGGGCGGACTTATAACAGACCAGTAGCCAAGTTGATTGAGCTGCCGGCGTTCCCTGACCCCCCTGACGACGACGATAACCCACTGACCTTATAGATTATTTTCTAACTCCCCATAGCACATTATGGAGAAGTTGACCTGACCCTTAATATTAATCTGTGCCCCACATTTTATTTACTAATTAGGTGCGGACTAATTAGGGGGCGGCTGTTCTGAAGGTCCAGATTAACACTGAAAGTCTGCGTTTATTATTTTGTATAACTTGTATATTGTTTATATATATAAGATATATATCTTTACGCCATCCGTTTGCATAATAGTATTCTTCGCTCGCCTCATTGGGTCCCGCCCTTGACATTGGAGGCGCCAGTGACGAGCCCCCCAGACATGGTTCTAGACATGTTCAGACAAGTTCAGACTTGCCCATAGCAGGCGCATTGATTCTGGACAGGTAATTCGGCTGAGCCCTATAGGGATCAGTTGAGTATATATATTGTAGACGGTGCAAGCAGCCGCATCAGTCGGCAGTAAAAGAACAGAAGCAGCAGAGCGAGAGCGTGATACGTCCGGTACAGTTGTACACAGACCTACCAGCAGTGTATCGTTACAGATAGCTAATGGCTACTTAGATACTGTAACAAGCGAAGGAAGATCTCCTGTCTGAGGATATGTATTATCTTTGGTGTTTTGGAGTCTCGTAAAGGGAAGTGTTCCACCCACTTAGAACAGTAGTCTACTATAACCAGAAGATACTGATTCCCCTTCTTACTTCTGGGGAAAGGACCCATCAAGTCAATCCCCAACATCTCCCCTGGTTCGCTGACCGTGGTGGACTGAAGGAAACCCGCCGGTTTCTGACACCCAGGTTTGTACTGCTGGCATATGAGACAGTTCTTTGTATAGGCCCACACATCATTCCTGACTTGAGGCCAGTAGGCTACCTCCAGCAGTCGCAGCAGTGTCTTCAGCCTTCCCATGTGACCACTAAGCGGGTTGTCATGATAATACTTCAGAAAGGACTCCCTTAGTGATCTAGGCACGAAAAGCTGTAACTTGTGGCCTAGAGTTTGACCAGGTATTTGTCTGAACAGGATTCCATTTTCAAGAAAGTAAAGTATGGCGGGTAGCGCCGTCTGCCTGGGTAGGAGGGCCTGCACTGCTGTGGCTGCATGTCTGCCCCCTCGCGGCTGCTCCTCTCGCGGCCTTCACGACTTCCGCTACTCGGCGGCTCGCCCTCGCCATCGCTCTGGTAGTTCTCAGGGTATTCTCCATTGCGGGGAGGGCCCCTCCTGCGGGGGTAGCGCCTGTAGCGGTTCCGGTCAGCGGCGTACTTGCTCCCCTGGACTGGAACGCCTGCTGAGCCGGTGACGTTGGCTGCCTCTGCTCCCTTCTCCCCTTCAACCACATCAAACTCCACAGTGTCTCCATCTCCAACACTGCAAAGGTATTTCCTTGGGTTGTTCTTTTTTATGGCCGTCTGGTGTACAAACACGTCCTCTTTCGTGTCATTCCTGTTGATAAAACCATATCCATTTTTGACGTTGAACCACTTGACTGTCCCCAAGACTCTTGTTGCAATGACCTTCTTATCCGCCGTGGAAGCTTCGACGGCCGGGCTGGACGGGCTCTCTGCGTCGTCAGAGGGCTGCGGTGGTTGTTGCGTTTCGGCGGCTTCGCTGCTCATGGTTACTGGTTGGTAATGGTGGTCTTGTGCCGGCGGTGACTCTCTAGTGTGTTTCCCGGTGCTAGATAGTAACCTGGACCGGCGGTGGTGAGAGCTGTTGCCTTCGGGCTCTCTGCTTTCTTCTCTCCGCTCCCGTTGCCGATCGCACTGGGCTATAGGGGTCGCTGCTAAGTACAGCCCCACCAAGGGCTTCCTCTGTTCATGCGGTGCAGCCATTGCCCCATCCCATAGTGGTGTGAGACCTTGTTCCACAGATTCGTGCTCATTATGCGAATGTTCAAAGGAAGACTCAAACTGGATCAGCTCGCCTGGCTGCCACTGTGGAGGGTCTGGCCCAGGCAGTAGAGGACTTACTCCAGGCAGCAGTAGAGTATTTACTTCAGGCAGTAGAGGCAAGGGCAAGGGTCTAGGCATGAAAGGCAGGGAACCTTGCTCCTCAGTTCCCATTTCAATACCACCATGTTCAAAATGTTCTGAAAAGTGAACAGGTGGTGCATCATCCTGTACAGGAGTGCTAGCCATCCTGATGGGGTTTTGTAGTTGAGCATTAAGCTGTGTGTCTCATCTTTTCAAACACTCCACCATTGACCGTTGGAGGTTATTAATATCGCTCTGAAAAGTATGTTGTAGTCGTTGACATTGACGGTCAATGTAACACCTGAGAATGTCATCTTGTCTAGTTGTATTTATATGGAAAGCCTGGATCTCTCTTTCCACAGCACTCAAACGTGACTGAAGCTGTGTAATGTCAGTAGCTACTTCGGCTTTCCCCATCCCAGAGGTAGCAAATGCGCCAGAATGGATAACAGTGACCTCAGGTTGCCGTTCCTCACTACCCCCAGAGCCGTCATCATTCACATGCAAGTCATCAAGAGTCTCATCTAGATCCTGTACAGGATCTCTTCTTGTCACAAAAGGGCCAGCTGTGAAGTCTATAAGAGCTTCAGCAAGTTCTCCCTCTCCCTGGTCTGAGGCAACCTCTTCTTGGTCTGAGGCAACCTCTTCTTCAACAATACTCCCTGGAGTAGGAGAATGCATAGATGTAGCCATGGTATAGCAACCCCAAACTAACAAATCAAAACAAAAGCTCTTAACAACAACATAGAGAATATTTTACACTGTTTATTACACTGTTGTTTTTGTTTTTTTAAAGTCCCTTCGTGGTTGCCATTTATGTAACAAGCTTGATAATAATAAACAAACCTGTTCAGCTATAAAGAATGAGAGTACTGGAACAGTGTTAAATTCAAAGTGTTGTATTAACCAAAAAGAGGATCAAAATAAATGGGGCACCCCATAGCAACGTATGGTACAACAAAAATCATCTCAAACCAATAAGAACGGTCCCGTCAGCTTTACAGTCCATTAGCCCCAACATAAATGTTACCATGTCTAATGTACCGTGTATAATGTTACCATGTCTAATGTAACCATGTATAATGTTACCATGTCTAATGTAACCATGTATAATGTTACCATGTCTAATGTAACCATGTATAATGTTACCATGTCTAATGTACCGTGTATAATGTTACCATGTCTAATGTAACCATGTATAATGTTACCATGTCTAATGTAACCATGTATAATGTTACCATGTCTAATGTACCGTGTATAATGTTACCCTGTCTAATGTAACCATGTATAATGTTACCAAGTCTAATGTAACCATGTATAATGTTACCATGTCTAATGTACCGTGTATAATGTTACCATGTCTAATGTAACCATGTATAATGTTACCATGTCTAATGTACCGTGTATAATGTTACCCTGTCTAATGTAACCATGTATAATGTTACCAAGTCTAATGTAACCATGTATAATGTTACCATGTCTAATGTACCGTGTATAATGTTACCATGTCTAATGTAACCATGTATAATGTTACCAAGTCTAATGTAACCATGTATAATGTTACCATGTCTAATGTACCGTGTATAATGTTACCATGTCTAATGTACCGTGTATAATGTTACCCTGTCTAATGTAACCGTGTATAATGTTACCAAGTCTAATGTAACCATGTATAATGTTACCATGTCTAATGTGCCGTGTATAATGTTACCATGTCTAATGTAACCATGTATAATGGTACCATGTCTAATGTAACCATGTATAATGTTCAGGCCTACCAGACCATGCAGCCTGCATGGTAGAGCTAGTATTGTCCAGCAACACTCAAATCTTTGAGTGTCCAAAAGGTGATAAGTCCTGGGTTGATCCACATCTTAGAAAAGGAAAGTGTAGTAAATTCCTACAGAACTCTACAATAATCTGAGGTTATTGTAGTACAGTACAAATGAGATTGCTTATCTGGAAGGAGGAGAAAGGGATCATATGGTAGAATTGTTGATCTCTTCATCTGACTTAAAGCAGATTGAAGAATTAAACGTGTAGCCAGACAAAACCATGAACTATAGTCCAATTCAACATTTATTTGATCAGAGCCAGAGGCCAAGGTGAATAGGACAAAAGATTATCAGAACACATTAACAGGGCTGTCTGTGTACAGAAATCACAATCAGGTTTGCATTCTCAAACCTCAATATGTACATAAACAGTCACTTGGTAACATAATTTGAACATACATTGACTACTGTAGGCCCCTTTTTATATGAGTAAGCCTGGTTTCTAAGATAAGTATCTTTACATTCTATTCTAACCAACCATGGGTCCATGATTTACTCACATAAAAAGCAGCACAGTCTCTCTGGTGGTGGAGCGGTGGAGCCCGCAGACCCCTGGGGTTGGTTTGGTCTGGGGCTCCCGAACTCCCATTTTGTATCCCCTTATATACTATAATTTCTAGCCAATAATGGTACATTTTACTAATACAATTGATCCAATCATGCGTCTCCTGTGGGCGATCTCCTGTGGGGGCTGGCAGCCCCCACCTCTGGGTTTCTCTGTGTGTTCTTGTTGGGTCTTGTCGTCTCACGGGTGGGGGCTGGCATGATGTCCTCTGGTGGGGGGGGTGTGAATACTCTTTGACCCTTTGGGCCATTACCATACAGTACTAATCTGGTCACATTAGGTGTGACCTTTGTCTATTCAACTGTCCCTGCGTCTCGTTCCTCATTTAGCCCTGCAACCACTTCTGCTAAACAGTATACAAGGCATAATGTTATGGTTTCCTAATTATTCACACCTATTATTTATGAAATTCAACTCAATATTTACCACAAAAGGCAAAAGAAGTAATCCACTGGGAAGCACCACTGCAGCTGACCTGTCCTTGGTTACTGAAGAATCTTTTAGGAGGCCTGGCAAAATCCCTCCTTCCTCTCACAATAGCAGTAGCAAAACAAAACTCCATGAGGCCATGATTCCAATCCAAGATGGCCCCCTGATGGTTGGGACCGCCCCTAACCACACCCATACCTGGAATCTTAAAGGTCAAGTGCCCAAATATGCTGACATTGGCACATCCTAACATATTGGGCCCACACTTCATTTATCAACACATTGACATCTTCTTCATAAAGTAACGCATGTTACAATACGACTATAATATTGTAGAGCTATTATTGGCGCAGTATAGTGACTTGTGTAAGCGAAGTAACGTGGAGAAACGTATAGTTAAACCCAGCAGCGTTTGGATATAACTACACATTGAAGACCGTCTGCGGGTTAGCTTCCAGTACAAACGAAGCTAGCTAGCTACCATCTATGCCAACAGGCTTTTGGATTAATAGCTATTAACCCTGCCATCGGGCGCTAGGATTACAAGGACCGGTTCCGTACGAGACCCCTTTTCTTCCAGCGACGACAGGATTATCCGACCAGTCTACAATTCCTCCGGAGCTTGGAGCTCCAGAGGGAAACCATCGTCTCCAGCTACCCTTGCTTTTCCCAGTATCGCCTCGTTTCTTCTCACTCCCTGCAGAGCTCCGGTCGAGTATCCGTAACCTAGGAATTATTCATTACCGCTGACTTTGATACCCTGACATTCTATTATTAAAGGAGAACCGTGATAATTCAGATGTATGTTGCTATGACTATTAAAATGCTTATAAACCAGGTATCCTTGTCCCCGCGCCGTCAATTGAGTGTCCGCCATTTTGTCTAACTATACTGTCTGGCTATTAATATTCTTTAGTAGTGGTTTAATCTAAACAATCTTTAATACAGTCCGGGTTGTGTAGCCCCTTAGCTACAATAATAATAATAATAATAATAATAATAATAATAATAATAATAATAATAATAATAATAATAATAATAATAATAATAATAATAATAATAATAATAATAATAATAATAATAATCATAATAATAACAACAACAACAAGGGGGTGAGGGGGGGGTGGTTGCAGAGTGTTACAAAGGTTCAGTACACAAACATATTCCAGATAGTGATCTAATAAAGTTCAGGGGACCTTGAAGGCCATCGGGCCTATCACTCTCTTGAAGAGATAGAGCAGCCTGTTCCATTGATAACAAGTCCATGAAGTCCTTGCGCCAGCTCTCCAAACTGAAGAAGTTCGGTTTGCGTTCTTTCCAGTTCATTAAAATAATCCGTTTGCATGCTAGAAAAGCCAGTGCTACAATATTATTTACAATCTTAGCTTGAGCAGTGTCCATTTTTACACCCAATATACACATTATAGGGCAAGGATTAATGTCAATTTGGAGAGTAACTGACAGGTCCTCAGCAATGTCCAACCAAAATGTCCTAACAAGCGGGCAGTGCCACAGCAAGTGCATGAGCGTACCCTCTACTCCACACCCATGCCAGCACAATTTGGGTAGGGTGTGATTCATTGTATTCCGTGTACAGGGTGTTATATAGGCCCTGTGTACTTACTTACTTACTTACGCCTTTTACCCCGTTTGGGGCATAGGCCGTCAACAAGGGTTCTCCAAGCATCCCGATCCTGAGCCAACCTCTCAAGCTGGCCCCAGGTGTGTCCCATCTTCTTGGCATCGTCTTCCAAGTCTCTGCGCCAGGTGTTTCGTGGTCGGCCTCGCTTTCTTTTCCCTTGGGGGTTCCACCTGAGAGATTGTCTTGTGATGCTCAGGGATGGTTTACGGAGTGTATGGCCAATCCATCTCCAACGCCGTTGGAGAATCTCTTTCTCTGCTGGCTGTTGTTGTGTTCGTTGCCACAGGTCTTTATTGCTGATGGTGTTAGGCCAGCGAATCTGGAGGATTCGGCGCAGACAGGTGTTTAGGAAAACTTGTAATTTATTGGTTGTTGTGACAGTGGTCCTCCAGGTCTCAGCGCCATAGAGTAGGACTGACTTCACGTTGGTGTTAAATATCCTGATCTTGGTTGTGATGGAAATGTCTCTTGAGCTCCAGATGTTTTTTAGTTGGAGAAAGGCTCCTCTGGCCTTGCCAATCCTGGCTCTCACATCAGCATCTGTTCCACCTTGCTTGTTAACATGCTGCCCAGGTAGGTGAAGTTGTCTACCTCTTCCAACGCTTCTCCTTCCAGAATGATGGGTGATGTGTTGTCAGAATTGATTCTCATGACCTTGCTCTTCCCTCTGTGGATGTTAAGCCCAAGCCGAGTAGAGTTGTCAGCGATGGTACTGGTCTTTTCCTGCATCTGCTGCTGGGTGTGAGAGAGAAGGGCCAGGTCATCTGCAAAGTCGAGGTCTTCTAACTGCGTCCATAATGTCCATTGTATGCCATTTCGTTTCTCTGCCGTGGATTGCTTCATGACCCAGTCTATTGCCAGCAGGAACAGAAATGGTGACAACAAACAGCCCTGTCTCACTCCAGTTTTTATCTGGAAGGCGTCGGTGGGTTGACCGCCATGAATTACCCTGCAGGTCATCCCCTCATAGGAGTTCCTGATGATATTTCTGTACTTCTCTGGCACTCCGTAGTGTCTGAGTAGCTTCCAGAGGGTCTCTCTATTTACGCTGTCGAAAGCCTTTTCATAGTCAATGAAATTAATGAATAGGGGTGAATTCCACTCTAATGACTGCTCCAGTATTATCCGCAGTGTTGCAATCTGGTCTGTGCAGGATCTGTTTTTGCGGAAGCCCGCCTGGTGGTCTCGTAGCTGTGGGTCGACTGCGTCCTTCATCCGGTCCAGTAAAATCCTGTTGAATACTTTTCCTGGGATGGAGAGTAATGTGATCCCTCTGTAGTTTGCACATTGGCTCAGATCTCCTTTCTTCGGTATTTTGACGAGGTAGCCCTCCTTCCATTCTGATGGGATGTGTTCTTCTTCCCATATCTTCTTGAAGAGAGGATGGAGCATCTCTTCCATCGTCTCTATATCGGCCTTCAGTGCTTCTGCCGGAATACCGTCGGGTCCTGCAGTCTTGCCGTTCCTCAGCTTCTTGATGGCTTTGCGGATCTCTTCTTTTGTTGGCACGCTGCAGTCTATCAGCAGATCCCTGTCAGCTTGGTGGATGTCTGGTGGGTCCTGTGGTGCTGGTCTGTTTAGCAGTTCCTCAAAATGTTCTACCCATCTTTCCTTTTGTCTTTCCTCTCCGATGATTGGCTGTCCATCTTTGTCCTTAACTGGTCTTTCTGGTTTACTAAACTTTCCTGACAGCTTCTTGGTGGTGTTATATAAGTCTTTCAAATTTCCATGTCTAGCTGCTTCTTCAGCCTCTGCCGCAAGACTCTCTATATAGTCCTTCTTGTCTGCCTTGATGCTTTTCTTAACCCTTTTTGTGGCTTCTGTGTACTGGTTTTGTGCTTTGACCTTTTCGGCTCTTGTTCGACTGTTGTTGATTAGTGCCTTCTTCCCTTTCCTCTCCTCTATCTTCCTCAATGACTCTGCTGATATCCACTCCTTGTGGTTGTGTTTCTTCGGGCCCAGTACTTCTTTGCACGTTGTACTTACTGCTTCCTTCACAGACTTCCACTTCTTGTCGATGTTTTCCTCCTCTTCTTCAATCAACTCTTGCAGGGCTTGAAACTTGTTCCTAAGTGTGAGTTTGTATTCTTCTAACTTGGTTGGGTCTCTCAGAAGTGCTGTGTTGAATGTTTGTCTCCGATTCTTCTCTCCTGTCCAGTTTTTCTTTAATTTCAGCTTCAGCCGGGCAACCAGGAGGTGGTGGTCTGAGGCAACATCAGCTCCTCTCCTAACACAAACATCTTGAAGGGACCTCCTGAACTTCTTAGTGATGCACACATGGTCTATCTGGTTTTCGGTGTTGAGGTCCGGTGAGATCCAAGTAGCTTTGTGTATCCTTTTGTGGGGGAAAATGCTTCCGCCGATGACCAGGTTGTTAGTGGCGCATAGGTTTGCGAATCTCTCCCCGTTGTCGTTCATCTCTCCTATACCTTGCTTTCCCATTGTCTCCTCGTAGCCTCTGTTGTCACTTCCTACCTTGGCATTGAAGTCTCCCATTATGATGTTGATGTCTCTTTCTGGGTATTTCTGAATGATGTCCTGTAGTCTGCTGTAGTATTCTTCTTTTCTCTCTTCATTGCTGTCATTTGTAGGGGCATAGCACTGGATAATGTTCATGTTTATTTTTGCCTTCATAGTTCTAAAGGAAGCTGCAATGATCCTAGGACCATGTGCTTCCCATCCAATAAGTGCTCTCTGGGCAGCCTTGGACAGCATCAAGGCCACTCCCTGGGTATGGTGTGCATTGTCCTCTTCATGGCCTGAGTACAGTGTCATCTCGCCTGTGGCGAGTCTCTTCTGGCCGGATCCGATCCACCTTGATTCACTGATTCCGAGTATGGCAAGATTGTAATTCCTCATCTCGGCAGCCACCTGCGCAGTCTTTCCGGCTTCATTCATGGTCCTTACATTCCATGTTCCGATGGTGGTAATGGCCCTGCTTGAGAGAATGGTGGTCGGCAGGGTAGCTTCCGGATGTTTCCGGCTTTCACTACACTGCGTCATACTTCCTACCTGAGGTCCATCCTCTCTCAGAGCCGGAGATTCTTGGTTTTTCTTTGTTGACGTTTTTGTAGCAATGAGTTTTTTTACAGGATGGGGTCGCTGGCCCCAAGCCCAACCTTCCACCATTTCTGGCTTCTGGTGTTTTGGAGTTGGTTTGTTAGTCCCCTCCCCTGGCCTATTGTCTTCCAGGTAATGGATTACAGCCTCATACCACGTGAGGCCAGACAGGTTTCGGGTTGTGTACAAGCTGTCTCGGCACGTCAAGCCCAACCAACTCCTGCTACTGTGTAACGAAAGCTGCGACCAAACGAGCATTTCATCCCAGCAGCACAAGACAGGCCCTGTGTAGTATATTTAATTGTATAATTTTATATCTAACACATTTTGATATTTTAGTACTATTCCTAAGTGCTGCTTCCCATTGTGTTTCAGATATGGGTATACCCATGTCTCGCTCCCATTGGACTTTAGTTTGGGTATTGGTATCAGGGGTGGTTGAACATGATAGTTTATACATTGCAGAGACAATGCCTTTCCTGCCTGTAATTCCCCTTAATGTCTCTTCCAAGACTCTGTTTGTTCCTATAGCTATGCCTTTAGACAACAATGATTTAATAACTGATTGTATTTGTAAATAAGATAAAAATTCTGTGTCTTTCAGCCCAAACTTAAGTTCATTAAAAGGTATCATATTTCCCCTTTCGATCACTTGCCCCACCTGTGTTATATTATGTTGTTGCCATACATTATTTTTAAGGGTTTTACCTCCTGCAGAGAGCAACGGGTTTTTCCATAATTCCAGTTTGTAGATAATTAATCTGCTGTCTATATTGGTTGTAATTGAGTTAACAGTTAAGGTAACATATGTTAAGTATTTTTACATACATGGTTATGGCTTTATTGTTTTAAAATCTGCATTGTTTAAAAAAAATTGTGGATTCACCAGACACATATTGCGGAGACTGTGCTGTCTCGCCTTTTCTTTACGTTATATAGGGTTTGTGGAGCCTTTGGGTCTCACCCTTTTTGTTTGCTATGAGCAACTGAGTGATCCGCTATTCACAATAAAAACATTATTATATTGTGAAGATCAACCATCGCATTCCGTCTCCTCTCTTCTACACGTCACTGCTAATAATGCTCAGGAAAAGATGGCTGAAAAGACTTAGCTCCTGTTCTTTCTATTAATGGAGTGATTGTATCAGCTTGGTATACCAAGATTGATGGTTACCTGCTTAATGACGAAAGTGTGATTAAATAAAGATGTTGGTGAAGTGGCGGCTGAGAAGGTGATTGGTGAAGCATCTATACAGTTTAATAAGATTAATAACAAAATGTGCTATATATAGCCTACCATATATAGCCTACCGTCGAATATGAAATAAAGGCATTTAAATAATAAATACATTTATTTAATTTTAATTAGCAAAAAAAACGAGTTTTAACTTATTTTTATTTGCATTATTATTAACAAAGGGATAATGTACAAACAATCAAGAAGGGCTTTTGTAATTATGACGCAACAATGGTCACTGGAACCAATGGAGTTTTAAAATTCCAATATAGAATTATGAGACAATGGCCATTGTACTATTTATGTAACCAAACAAGAAAATATTGGGCTCGTCCGGGATTTGAACCCGGGACCTCTCGCACCCAAAGCGAGAATCATACCCCTAGACCAACGAGCCACAATATAATCAGATCACAAGAGTAATAATCGTCATTGCGTGTGTCTATTATGGTCAGTTGCGAAAAATGGCGTCGTTGTGTTCTAAACAGCCCCTGCGTTCATATTTTCTAATCGTCCAAAAAGCTATTATTGCCTCCATAATCTGAAAACTGCGAGCTCCCTATCTTTTCCCCTAAAATCAAGGTTTGTTACTATTACATGCGCTGAGTGAAGACATGTATATCGACCTCGTGGCGCAACGGTAGCGCGTCTGACTCCAGATCAGAAGGTTGCGTGTTCAAATCACGTCGGGGTCAATTGTTTTCTACATTTTAGTCATAGACCACTGCAACACTTACGGTGTTTTAAACTGTGAATGAATGTTGATTACGTCAAGGCTCTAATCAACATTCATTCATTCTTTCACCCCCTCACAAGCTCCATCTTCGGAAGTGTAGTGGCCCTCACCACGGCGCAAACAGACCAGCCGAGCACGCAGGACCGCGCCGCCTGCCACACCGAGTCCGACTTCAGTTCAGACTTCAGAGCGGGCGAAAGTGCACGGATGAAGTCACATTTACATTGGAACAGCTGTAAATGCCTAGTCTATATGCGAAGTAAGTCCCTGTTTGAAGATTTTTGAAAGATTTCCAGTTCCAGTGTTCTATTGTCCATTTTGCATGTATAACCAGTTATTATATAATTAATTAGAATCTTAGAATTGTAGTGATTGTAATGGTACATAATTCACCATTCCGCCCGAACAAATCTGGAACATTTGTGATGATGTCATAGGCATAGCCGAACATTCTAGATTAGAACATTGAACATTCTGGAAATTTGTGGTGATGTCATAGCCGAACGTTCTCCTATAGGTCTAGGACATGGGTGATGATGTCACCGTATGAATGAATGAATGAATGAATGAATGAATGAATGAATGAATGAATGAATGAATGAATGATGAATGAATGAACGAACGAATGAATGAATGAATGAATGAATGAATGAATGAATGAATGAATGAATGAATGAATGAATGTTTAACAGATTGCAGAATGGGTACAATACAATACGGCTCATCAATACACACAATTGTTAAGGGGATGCAGACCTGAGAAAGACGTTTGTCTTGTTTCCATCAGGCTCCCCCATTTTCAATTCATATAGACATTGATGACACACAACATACATGACATTTATGGCATAGGGACATATAGGTATTTAGTACTGATACATTTGTGACTTAAACGGTATTCAAATACAGTACTGTTACCCCTAGATCCTGACAGAGTATATACATATGATGGGGAGGGGACTGTACATTAGGAGGGGGTGGGTGGGTGGGAGAGAAATATACATACGGCGGGGAGGGAATATATACCAGCGGTGGGGAGGAGACTGTCTATTAGGAGGTGGTGGGGGTTTTGGGCATTTACGGTGGCCAGTTTCGAATTGCAGCCTCCCGTAGGTGCTCTTTAAGAGCGGTTTTGAATGTGGGTAGGGATTCACATTCCTTTACAGCTTTGGGTAGGGCGTTCCACATTGATGTGGCATAATTGCGAAACGTGTTTAGTCCCTTGTTTGAGCCGAATCTGGGTTTAACATGATTTGTTGAGCTTCCTCTGGTGTAGTGGTTGTGGTATTCACTGACCTTTGGGAAGTATTTTGACATGTACATGGGTACCTTAGTCGTATAGTGTATCTTGTAGACCAGGCCCATTGCAAGTTGCTGTACTCTGTCGTCTACTCTAAGCCATCCTAGGTTGTCAAAGTGGGCAGGGGTGAGGTGGGTTCTGGGGTAAGGTCAAGTAGTAGTCTGACCAGTTTGTTTTGTGATGTTTGTCATTTTGTTTTAAGCGCCTTTGAGGTGCTTTGGTACCATGAGGTGCACGCATAGTCGTAGTACCCTTGAATGAGTGCTCCTGCCAGAGTCTTCAGGGTATTCTTGTTTACCAGAGAGAGATCCGTATGATGTCATGACCAATGTTCTAGAACATTTGTGTATGTTTATGTATTCGGCAATTCTCTCAGAGTCAGTCAGTACTCAGTAGACTGCAAGCAACGTAATAAATGCTATTCGCTCTGCCTCGCTCTGAGTCGAGCCACCGTATCCGACTCATTTCTCGGCACTACAGAATTCATTTTAGAATGATGATCAGTGTGTGACTCACTGAGTCACTGTACTCCTGAAAAAGTATAGTAATATGGTTTATTTGTATTGGGAAAGATACAGACACATTAGCTGGTTGAACAACATCTGTATGTGTGGTAATAATGCAGATATTGAGTGTATTTCTGTGAAAATGCGCATGGCGCACGCCTCTATCCAGTTGGTCCGCGCGCGCCAGAGAGCTTTTTCTACAAAGCGCGTTGGCCAGATATGTTTGACAGTGGAAAGCTGTCCAACTCGCGCGTAGAAGAATAGGATCCTCTGGCGACGTCGACAACCGGTTGGCAGCGCAGAAATGCACAAAAAGGGGTGGGCTCGTCCGGGATTTGAACCCGGGACCTCTCGCACCCTAAGCGAGAATCATACCCCTAGACCAACGAGCCATGCTTTCCACCGAAGAAAAGTCCGTTTATAAAGTTAATAATTGCAATCTATAACGTCTTGGACATGATAAGTTACTGTATTTGATGTTCTTAGCGACCACAGTCATAGCTAGTCGTGATGTTAACGCTACGTTGCTTATTTAATTAATCTTGACAGATGTACATGCTTCAAACAGATAATGTTAACAATAATATTAATAATAATTAATTTCGACAATGTGATGATCTTTATGACACTTGTTTACTCCTACTGCCAATATCAATATAATGTTGCCTTGTTTGGTTTGACACCGCATGTATATATTCCCTCCCCGCCGTATGTATATTTCCCTCCCACCCACCCACCCACCCCCTCCTAATGTACAGTCCCCTCCCCATCATATGTATATACTCAGTCAGGATCTAGGGGTAACAGTACTCACTGTATATTTGAATACCGCTTATGTCACAAATGTATCAGTACTAAATACCTATATGTCCCTATGCCATAAATGTCATGTATGTTGTCTATGTCATAAATGTCTATATGAATTGAAAATGGGGGACCCTGATGGAAACAAGACAAACGTCTTTCTCAGGTCTGCATCCCCTTAACAATTGTATGTATTGAGCCGTACTGTATTGTACCCATTCTGCAATCTGTTAAATAAAGTTTTCATTCATTCATTCATTCACACTAGATGGCGCCATTTACTTAAAGATATGACTACACTACATGCGTTTGTGTGATATTGCAACCTGTAGGGATCAAATGTAACAGATTAGGAAATGAATGGAGGCACCAATTTGGAATGTTCTCTTTTTTTTTAATCAAATCTTTTTATTGCTTTTTCTTTTTTCCATAACAAGACAACACACAATACAGTAATAACAATAATAAACAACAATAATAGACAGGACTTCACATGACAACAACAGCAGCAACAATAACAACAACAATGACAAAAAATTTAAATAACAAGAATAATAATAAAACAAAGTATAAAATAAAATAAGTTGCCACAAAATATACCAGTAAAGGAATAGGAAAAAGCCGCGAACCCCAACCCTGGAGGACACAGAGTCCGGCGCCCCCGCCAGCCAAAGCATCACGCCTCTTTAATGCCTCGACCCGCAGAGACCCCCCCAGTCCGAGCCCACGACCAGGCATGCGTTGTTCATGGGACGGGATAGCACGGTGTGGGACCTCACTCGCTATTTGCATATCAATAGCTCCGGTCGTCAGGTGTGTTAAATACGTTCTCAGACACATTCACACCTAACCTTGTTGTGAAGACGTGTTACATTCCATTCGTAGAGGCAATTAGGCACTGTCTTTAGTCTGTGCCCAAGCGAGGGGACATTAAATGCGCATTCGCGGGAGCGCGCGTGCACGTGGTGCGTGTCACCCCAGATGATTTCAATAACGCACCACTGCCCACGACCACACAGCTAAAGGGGCCCAAAAAATATACATAATTAAACATAAAACACCGGAGGGCGATCTAGGCGGAGCCACCCAGGTACCCTACCTTATGGCAACTATAAAAGGAAAGGTATCCACCCCTTTCGTTCTCTCCCCCAATGTCTCTCAGAGAGAGAAGAGTTGTACTACTGCTGCTTACATGTGAATAAAAGAAGCTACGCCAGTTCAGGCACAAGATAGAAACCATGCAAAAGACTCTAAAGCTCGGAGCATTCCCATCATTCATGGAGTTTAAAGGCATTGCACTTGACCTATGTACTGAATCATGTAATTGTTTTTAATCCATCATTGTAGTAATTGTAATTCATTGTAATTAATAACTGTTATGATATTTGTGTCCTTTGTTAACTCGTCATCACTGTAAATGAGGGAAACCTCAGTGCTTTCACGAGTATAAATAAAGGTTTGAAATGAAATGCCTCTTGACCACATTATTGTCGCCCTAAGTTGAGTTCTGTTAACAGGTTATGGGCCCAGATAACGCCGGGGCGAAATAGTGGAGGTACTGTAGCAAGCTTAGCTGAAGTTATTGGCTAGGATAGCACCGGGAGCACCGCGTGGCTAGTCGCTAGGCCAACAAGAGTAAAAGCTAAGCATACCATTAACGAAGAGGATGGAAAACAAGAGAAGAGACAAGTGGCCGACATTCGATGGAAAAGCAGAAAACTACGAGCTCTGGGAAGAGCGCATGCTGTGCTGCATGCACAGGGCGGGGCTGAAGGAGACGATCCTGGGGGCCCCCACCGGAGAGCTGACGGCAGAGGGGCAAGCCCTGGACGACCAGCGCGATGCAAGAGCGTACTGTGAGTTCACGCCGATGCTCTACGACATCTGGCGGTACTGAGAGAGCATTTCTTCGAGGCCTCAGAAGACACCCACCCAGCCGCCGCAGAGGAAGGAGAGAGGGTGCTAAAGGCTCGAGTGACGCCAAGAGAGAGAACCAGGACCACGACGGACCTGGCGTGTTGGCGATGCGGAGATGAAGGCCATCGGAGAAGCGAATGCACAAAGACTGTCTGGTGTAGCTTCTGCAAATCCACGGGGCACACAGACATCGCGTGCATGAAGAAACACAACCAGAGCGTGCGATACGCGCATGGACAAGATGGCGGCTACGGACGAGACGACGGCCATGAACGAGACAGAGGCCACGGACAAAATGGCGACTACAGACAAGATAACGGCTGTGGACAGGATGACGACAGCGGACACGACGGCGGCGACTATCGGCGTGAGATGAATCGAGACGACGCCCGGAGAACCGATGGCGGCGACTATCGACGAGAGATGAATCGAGACGACGCCCGGAGGATAACGGGACAAGAAGACTGCGCTTTTGGAGCTTGGACGGCGGGCATCGCCGGACCGGCACAGCTGCAGCGGGCCCAGAGAAGGGGACTTATCGTGGACACGGGCGCGTCGTCCCATGTCATCAGTGACAGGAGTCGGTTCAAGAACTTTGATGACACTTTCCACTCGGAGAGGCACTGCATGGAGCTGGCGGACTGTAGACGCATCTACGGATTGGCACAAGAGAGGGGAGATGCACAGGTATGCCTCACAGACAGCAGGGGGCGCCGGCGTACGGTGACGCTAAAGAACGCTCTATATGTACCATCGTTCCCACAAGGACTATTCTCTGTAATAGCTGCTACTGCAAGCGGCGCCAAGGTATTCTTCGATAAAGGTAAAAATGTCCTTGTAGAACCTGACGGTACCCGGTTTGACATAAAGATGTACCAGAGAATATTTTATCTGAAAACGGAGTGTAATGACTACGACCAGTGTAACGATAATGATGATGTGTGTAGCGGGACGGCCAGTCACGATATTCAGACATGGCACGAGATTATGGGTCATTGTAATTACGAGCATTTACTGAAACTGCAAGTAGTGTCAGAGGGTATGCACATTGAGGGGGAGAAGCGTAGACCTGACAAAAATTGTGCAATGTGCAAAACGGAGAAGTTTACCCAACCGAGATACAGAAATCCCACAGACGGAGTAAGGGTACCACTTGCACTAGTTGACATGGACCTAGCCGGCCCAGTAAGCAACGAGTCCATAGGAGGTTTTAGATATGTACAGTCTTTTACAGATGTGTGTACAGGGGCAGTGTTTGTTTACTTTATCAAAGAAAAGAGTGACACATTCCAGGCCACAGAAAAATTCCTGGCAGACGTAGCCCCTTATGGTACAGTAAGATGTTTGAGGTCAGACCACGGAACCGAGTTCACAAACAGAGAGTTCCAATCACTGTTGGGAAGGTATAAGATAAGACACGAGACGTCACGTCCATATCCCACGCACCAGAGCGGGGGGGGGGGGCAGAGAGGGAATGGCACACCCTTTCCGAAATGGCTAGATGTAAGCTAGCAGATAGTAACTTACCAAAGAGCCTGTGGCATTATGCGGTACAAGAAGCCGCTTACACCAGAAACAGGTGCTTTAATAAGCACTCGGGCACCACTCCGTATACAGCGCTGACAGAATGCACCGATTTGGATCAGTGTGTTATGTGTACCTGCAGGACAAGGGAAAACCCAAGTCCAAGGATGTAAAAGGATTTTTCGTAGGACACGACAGAGGAAGTCCTGCTCTCCTAGTTTATCATCCCGGTAAAGGGATAGTGAAGAAACACATGCTAGTCAAGTTTGTCACGAAGGCAACCTGTGAGAGCGAAACACAGACAGAGGAGCCAGAGCTGGACTCCAGAGCAAGGTGTGTAGAAATAGAAACACACCACCCCAGTGTACTTAGTACAGTTGTGCAGACAGACAGACAACCCCCAGAGGTCGATGACGAGGAGCACCAGAGGGTGACATCAAGTGCCTCAAGCAGTGGGAGGTATCCCCCAAGGGAACACAGACCCCCAGAATGTCTGACAGGCTATGCCAGGAAAGGGAGTGACGAGGAGGAAAATACACCTACCCCCGTTGAGCACTACTACAGGGTAGTCCGTGGGGTAAACCCGACCTTTAAAGAGGCCACAATGTCCCCCGAAGAGGGCATGCATACAGTGGGAGGGAAATGGATGTATTCAACCAAGTTACTAGAGGGCAGGCAGTCAGTGGGAGGGAGATGGGGTATTCAATCCAGGAGGGTATTGAAGACCACGATAAATAAAGTATGGTTCATAGAAAATTGATTGAATGCTGAAGAATTGAGCTATATGTTTGGTCCCATGTTTAAGTACAGAGGTGGATGAGTTTAAAATACTGAAATTAATCTTATGTTTAACCCTATGTTTAAATACAAAAGAGGATCTATGTTTAAAATACAGAAGTGGGGGGATTTGATCATCGCTCCAGACCACAAAAGAAAGACCTAGGCAGGTTAAACCATTTTATAGGAATGGACTTCGCTCAGTCTGCCAACTGTGTAAAAATATCACAGATGAGATATGTGGGTAAAGGTCCTGAGATGTTTTTGACTGAAGTAAGAAATGTATAGATAAACTGTGGGTAGCTTCATTCTGTTGGACAACCTGTACTCGCCCTGACCTATGTTTTGTAGTGAGTAAGAGTGTCATAGTATGTTTGTTGACCCCACAGAGAATCATTGAACTACGTCAAAAATATGTTTTTCGTTATCCCAGAGGTGCTGCAGACGGACAGCGGTGTTTTCAGAAAAGACAACAAAGGTTTAAGGGCTTAGAGCCTACAGGGATACTATCAGCCTGTGAAGCTGAGTATATGTCTCTAGCTACGACAATGCAAAATATGTTTATCTAGAGCAGTGGTCACCAACCCGTCGATCGCGACCGACTGGTGGATCTTTGAGACTGTCCCTGTAGATCTTTCCCTGAAAATTTAAAATTAATAAATAATGTTTTTTTTTTTTTTTTTTTTTTTAGATCTTACCCTGAACATCTTACATTACAGTTCTACTTTTGTTTTGATGTGAAAAGTGATGCTGCACTTAGCACTGACTGAGAAAGTAAACATACAGTTCTACTTTTGTTTTGATGTGAAAATGATGCTGCACTTAGCACTGACTGCACTTAGCACTGACTGCACTTAGCACTGACTGAGAAAGTACACATTACAGTTCTACTTTTGTTTTGATGTGAAAAGTGATGCTGCACTTAGCACTGACTGCACTTAGCACTGACTGAGAAAGTACACATTACAGTTCTACTTTATAAAATGTTAATTGTAAATATGTTTGTCAATGTTAATAATATGAGAGTCCACATTACAGTTCTACTTTTGTTTTGATGTGAAAAGTGATGCTGCATAAGGTGACTGCACTTAGCACTGACTGAGAAAGTACATAATAGTTCTACTTTGACGTGTTTTAATGTTGGACCAAAGCATTGCATGTAATTAGAATACAGGCAAATAAAAGTCATTTAGTTTAAAGTACAATTTTGGCTGTCTTTTTCTCTCAACGCTTCAATAGGTAGATCTTGCCTTCACCAAAAAAAAAGTGATCTTGGTCTTAAAAAGGTTGGTGACCACTGATCTAGAGCAACTACTCGAAGTGATGAAGATAAGGTTATGAATGTATTGTTCAAGATGCAGTAGGTAATTGAAATATATCCTCTATACCAAATATGGTGTTTTTGAAGAATGGGCGTTCTGTCAAAACCGTTTAAAATGATGAACACTGTGGAGACTGTTGTTTATAAGGACAACCAGGGGACCATTGTGATATCTCATCAGGTATGCCATCAGATAAGAAAGAATGACACCGGTTTACTGTCCAAAGGACGACAGAGTAATAGATACTATGAGGGAGCCTGTTTTCAAATTAAAACTAATAACTATAATATATTATCCAGCAATCGAAAGTTATATGCGCTCTTTTAGCTTTGCAACTGCTGCCAACCAGATTGCAATATTCGACTCGTTAACCCCTAAAACCCGTGCAGTGGATATCTCCAGATATATCACATCAAGATAAGTGAGAATCCATACCTTCGGGCATAGCTTGTCTGGGTGTATCCATCGTGAAGCAATACATTTTTTGGCGGCTGTGAGGCCGGCTAGAATGAGTCTCTTCACATGTATAGAGGTCGGTAATTGAGAAACATCATTCAATAACAATACAGAAGGCAGAACAGGTATGGTCAGAGAGAAAATATCTGATAGCTGGGAGGTAACATTTTCCCAAAAAAGCTCAACAGGAGGACATTCCCAGTACATATGCATAAATGTTCCGGTGGCACCGTTTGGACATAAGGTACATCGAGAGTCAGGTCTGAGACCCATTAGATTCAACCATCTAGGGGTCAAATAAGTCCTATGAACAAAATTTTTATGAATCTGTTGGTGATCTGGGTTGCGTGAGGATAACCGAACACTTTCCCAGACTGCATCCCAATCAAAATCTACATCCAACTCCGGGGCACATCCTTTCTCCAAATCGTATCCAGGGGGAGTTCCTTATACGAGGACGTAAGTAAATGGCGATAAAAGTCAGAAACGAAGCCTCTCGATGTCTCTTTGTCATAAAATAATTTGTGAAAACGGTGACGCTCTAGTGGAATGTCCCATGGAACGCCATGAGCCCTCAGAGCTGCTCTTATTTGTAAATAAAAGAAAAGGGAGGTTCCGGGCAGATCATATCCGTTGGATAGATCTTGGAAAGAACGGAGACCAGAGTTATCGAAGATATCCCCCAACGTGTGGATGCCTTTCTTTTCCCATCTAGGGTACCTAATAGGTTGTTGTCCAATAAGGAGTAAATTGTTATTAAATAGAGGGGAATGCATGTGCCATTTATGGTGGTTAGTACACGTTTTCTGGGTGTCATGCCAGGTCTGGATCACATGTGTGATAAGAGGGCCAAATCGTAATTTGCATTGCTTAATTGAAATGTTGGTATACAATATCCTGAAGTCTATGTGGGGACACTGTTGAGATCAGAGGCTCTGTATAGGATTGTTAGTAACTGTCTAACTGTGCAATATGACTGTTTACACTGGTAACTGTTTACCTGCATATGTGATTGTCTCCACCAGTGATGGTCTAGTTGTATATATGTCTGCTCCCACCGGAGGGCGCTCTAGGCGGAGCCACCCAGGTACCCTACCTTATGGCAACTATAAAAGGAAAGGTGCCCACCCCTTTCGTTCTCTCCCCCAATGTCTCTCAGAGAGAGAAGAGTTGTACTACTGCTGCTTACATGTGAATAAAAGAAGCCACGCCAGTTCAGGCACAAGATAGAAACCATGCCTCTTGACCACATTATTGTCGCCCTAAGTTGAGTTCTGTTAACAGACACCATCTTCTCCTCCAATGGTCGCCAAGACACGGCTGCTTGAGCGTCAAACCAAGTGATCAGAGGTCTCAGAGAGAAAGCTTGAAAATAATATTTAAAGTCTGGAAATGCTAAGCCTCCATCTGTTACGTATGCAGGTAAGCAATAGTGAGTCCAATGGTGGAGGAAACAAGGAGAGACTGAGATTGATATGTTCTTTCTTCGCAGGTGTCTTTTATTAAGCACACAGAGCAACGGATAACCAGGAAAGACGCCGGGCTTCAAACAGAGAGAAAGAATATAAAGCAAGGATAAATGATCAGCAACTTTGACCAGCTCCTTCCACACAAACGGATATCTGAAGCCTTAACAAAATACAAAGGGAACAGTGAGTGAATAAATAGTCAAAATACCAAACATTCCAAAGCATCAATCAGTGACAGGTAATTGACAGCTCATGACAGCAACCAGTGGTGAAGTTTCAATCAGTGACACATCAGGAATGGGGCGTGACCAACAAAGTGCAGATACCAACCACCAGATGAAATAACTCCAGAATGACAGCTGGGTTCCTAAGTCAAGAACCCATAACATTACAGTACCTCCCCCTGACGAACTAGAGAAAAGGGCAACATGCGTACCCGCCATTGAGATAACCCATTGGATACAAACCTTGAGCGTTATCATTCATCCGGAGCAACAAAGTCATAGTAGACACATGGCAGCGGTAATGTTAGCTAGGAGAGCTGGACAACCAGCATGCCTTTAGTTTAGCTCAATTAGGCTCAAGGCCTGTTATCCTAATTCACATAGGTAGCTCCGCCGAGAGAGGACCATCCCCCTCGACTGGCTGATAATTAGAACATAGTTCGTTTGAGTGAAACCTGTGGAGCACAGTACGTCCAAGTGCAAACTTGAAAAAAGATATTATGCATAACAGTCAATGCGAAGTTCAGTGCAAAGCACAATGTTCAGACAATAAAAAGGCAAATGCATTAAAAAGCACAAGTCGTCTGAATTATACTTGAAAATAGTCAGTGTGCAACCGGAGCAAAAGAGCCATAGTAGTGTAGCAGGGTGGATTATCCCTGCTTTATGGGAGTGGTTGTACACGGCCACCTGGTAGCGGGAACGCAGCAGAGCTGAGTCAGCTGGATCCCCGACTGTAGGCCAGGAATGTTGAAGTGGAGGTCGAGCAGCAGGAGTGGATGGGGCCTAGGATTCACTGACCTAGGGATGGTACTCTGGTCCTTCTTGCCCTCCAGGGCGATCAGCAGTAGCACCCCACACACCCCCACTTCCCCCAATACTTCCTGAGCCCTCCCACACCTGATGGCAGTAAGATGGATGATATATTCGCTCTCCAAAGCAGTACTCTTCCTTAATGATGAGTGGAGACCTTTCACAATAAACGATCGGCAGGGGGGTGGGGAAAGGGTTAAACAATAATGAGCATTACCCGGAGAGAAGAGGGTTAGACGAAATGCACATTAAAGACACACACACAGTGATCCCATTTACGTCTCCTTTTATATAACCTGGTTCAATTTACAAGTGTATTATTCAATTGGAAAAGCTATTCCCACACTGGGCACCTAGTGCTCTCGCTCTACAATACACATGGAGGAAAGTTATTCCCACATGGATGAAAGTTATTCCCACATGGATGAAAGTTATTCCCACACTGAAAGTTATTCCCACACTGAAAGTTATTCCCACACTGAAAGTTATTCCCACACTGGGCACCTAGTGCTCTCACTCTATATTACAGACACAGTAAGAACCTCTTCCCTTTAAGGGTTATCTACTGCTCTGCTTCGCGGTAGGTGAGAACCAGGTAAGGAGTAAAGGAGTTCAATGAGAATTTTATAATGAACCACATGTTATTATTACACTCAAAAGAAATTAACAGTGGGCCCACATTTAGCAAATAAAAGTCCTATCTAAGCCGGCTGTTCCCCCAAAACAACAACAACAACAACAACAACACTGCTCCCAGCGTTCATTCAAAGCACCGTTTATCTTCGCTCTTACTGAGCCTGCGCCACACAGTGGACTGTCTACCGAACACGTTCCAGCACTCAGAGCGCCGCTTGTACTTATCCAAGATGGCGGGCCTACTCTCAGCACCACTAGTCCGGGTGTTAAGATGGCCGTCGGAGATCCCGCGATAACAGACAGCGGGGCGGGGTAGACGCTGGGGCAGGTGAGCTGCTGGGGCAACGGCTTGGAGGGGCTGGAGGAGCGTGCAGTGTAGTGGCGTCCTCTGCTGGGCTGAAGAGGTGGGCCGGCGCGCGTACTAAACTGTGGTACTCGCCTAAAGAAAGCTAAGCTGTGGGTCGTGTTGAACCCTCCTGCTATGACGCCTATACACAGCTAACGCAAGGTGGACAATATCTACCACCTGGTCTTCGGCGATGCTCGCCTGTTGGTCCATTCACAGTGTCTCTGGCACATTAACCAAATGCTAAGCTACCGCAGATACTTCTAGGATAACCCGTTGTGTAACTGAGTTTATCTGGCACATTAATCAAACGCTAAGCTACCGCATATACTTCTAGGATAACCCGTTTTGTAACTGAGTTTATTCCTCGCGTGCTGAATCGCTGGCTCTCGTTCCAGACGTCCTTCTTCCTCCGTGGGGAAGAGAAAGCCCCTCCCTGCTGCACCGTGCGTTGAACCATTTCTTCTTCACCTGATGTCCTCCCTGCCCAGCGACCACCAGCGCCCCTGCAGGCACCTGTATCCTGTCTCGCTATGAAATGTCACTGTTTAGGATAAGGAGAATCAGAGAGCAGCAAGTTAATAGTCAATGTCGGGGTAGGGATGATCAAAGAGAACCGCACGTTAAGTGTCCATGTCCGGGTAGGGATGATCAAGAGCGGTCAACTGGTTACAAAGTCCTCGTGAACACAGGGAATGCAAAAGATTAACGTTAGACACCCTGAATAATAGTCAGACATATTCAGGTGGCTACAGTAGACACGTGGCAATGGTAATGTTAGCTAGGAGAGCTGGTCAACCGGCATGGCTTGAGCTTAGCTTAATCAGGCTAAGACCTGTTATCCTGATTCACGTAGATAGCTCCGCCAAGAGAGGGCCATCCCTCTCGACCGGCAGATACATTAGCACATAGTTCGTTTGAGTGAAACCTATGAAGCACAGTTCGTCCAAGTGCAAACTCGAAAAAAGACAATATGCATAACAGTCAATGCGAAGTCCAGTTGCGAAGTTCAATGCTCAGACAATAAAAAGCTGAAAGAGCCCGATAGTTAGCATAGCTTGCGCTTAGCAAAACAAGGCTCAGAGGCCTGTCACTCCCAGAGGCCTGTCGCCTGCTCCGCCGGGGCCGGCTCACCATCCTCGGACGGGGGGGACGTTGTGTCGCGTCGAAGGAACCTCTCCGCCTCGGACGCCGATGTGAATAGGTGGTTGCAGGAGACAGCTCCGCGGCCCTTCTTGATCTTCAGAGTCGCAGGGTATATTAGGTAGACTTCTATGCCCTTCTCCCGAGAAATTCCCATTGCCTTAGAGAAGGCCCTGCGACGTCTGGCGGTATGGTCGCTGAAATCCGCGGCGAATCTGAGGGTATAATTACCCACTTTAGGAGGGTGTTTTCTGGCCTCTCGTAGAATAGCCTGACGTGTTGGAACCGCAGGCAGCAAAAGATAAAATCGCGTGGACGTTCGCCCTTCTCCGGGGGGCCGTTTCTAAATATTCGATGTGCCCGCTCAATCTTCGGTTTAGGGACGGTCGGAAACCATTGTGGAATCATCTTTTCGAGATAAAGAATCGGCGCATAGTCTTCAATGTCCTCGGGCAAGCCGTAAATTCTAACGTTGCACCTTCTATTCCGGTCCTCTAGGTCAGCGATCTTATTTTCGTAAAAAAGGAATTTATCTTCAATCTCCGAGATCTCTGTGGAGTTGGTTTCAGTTACGACCGCCACCTCTGCCATCCTTTCTTCCACTCTAGAGAGCCGTGTGGTCGCGCTAGCTACCTCCTCCTGGAGCGAGTCCAGTCTGTTGGTTAGCTGGAGCATGCTAGCCTCGAGCTCACCACGGAACAAAGACCTGATACATTCAACGTCCACCTCATTTAATGTCCCCTTCTTGTTCGATATTTGTTTCGCCATCTCTGTGGTGTATTATGTGAAAGTATGTCGTACAATTAACATCGTAATTAATATATAAGTGAAGTGGTCGCGGAGCTCGGAAAAACTACGGCGCCATCCGATCTGAGCGTAAACTGGAAGCCAATTTGGAATGTTCTGTGTGTGTGTGTGTGTGTGTGTGTGTGTGTGTGTGTGTGTGTGTGTGTGTGTGTGTGTGCGTGCAGCGTGTGTGCGTGCGTGTGTGCGTGCGTGCGTGCGTGCGTGCGTGTGTGTGTGATGGCTTGTAAAACGAATGCTCCTCGCTCATGGAGGTGATGTGGTGATCGGTGAAACTATCCCTCCCTTTATCCTGGGAGAACTGTTCTGAGATCTGATTTGGCTCAACATCTCCCCAACTGCAAAATCTGAAGATTCCTGAAAGGTCAGTCCCATATTGTCATGGTTCCTGCCTGGCAGTGCTCCTTCCTCTCTCTGTCTCTCTTCCCCCTTCTCCCGCTCTCATTATGGTCAAGTAGGTGCAGGTGTGGTGTTCAGCGAGGCAGCTGATCTGAGGTCTGTGGGCATATTACATCAGGGTATATAACCCCGCCCCAGACCTGGAGAAACTGTCAGATCGTAAACTCTCGTTACCAGTCATGTTACTTTGCTCGTATTCTCTATTCTGATGCTTCTAGTTGTTCGCCTAGATCTCATGTTCTTTGACCGTGTCTAACTTTGTACTTTCGTCCTCTCTCCTCAGCCTGCTCGGCGAAGACCTGGAGACACTAGCCTGGCTCACAAGGAACAGCTCTGACACCTGCCTGGCTGACTATCCCTGTCGCGTGTAGCCTTTTTACAACGCATCCGCGTTTCCGGCGCTCTGATTGGCCAGGTCATGTGACATGTGCGGCTAGGGTGACCAGATGCAAAAAGTCCAAAAGTGGGACAACAGTAAGATTTTGGTGGGACAAAGTGGGACAACAGTAAGATTTTGGTGGGACAAAGTGGGACAGATGGATAATGTACATTTTTTTATTAGAATAACTGAGTCTGGCAAAATGACAGGAGCTAGTTTTATACCACAGTCGGCTGACCTGTATGAATGGGAGTGTTGTACTGTGTGATAGACACTTGTTATCTCAGCTGCAGTGACCTTGTCCGTCTGGCTATCATTGTTTGGTTTAAAAAGAAACGTATCCATAGATCTGGATGTTTCTTTTTGGTGAACCACTTTCAAGTGAGACTCACGTCCACTGTGGCGCTTCAAGTCGTATTCTCCTCCATGCGCAATTGAAAACGAACTATGACACAAAACACAGAAAGCCTGCTGCGGATTGCCTGCCATCTGCCTCACCCAGTCATGTGTCGTTTGCCAGTCTTGGTTGTAACTGCAGGTCCGTTTCTTTTTACTGCTTTCCATCTTGAACTAGTTCGCTTGTAATGTTGTTGTGTTTTTTTTTTACCAATCAGATTTGCGATATGAGGTAGCGTCACAAGTTCAACTCTCACGAGCAGAGCAGTGCGCTAAATTACTATAACCAATCAGATCTGCGATATGAGGTAGCGTCACGACTCAGTCACGTCACAAGCAGGCAAGCAGCGCGCTAAAGTACTATAACCAATCAGAGCAATGTATGTGGACAAGAGGCGGGTTGCTACGTTTACTGTCTGTAGGGAGGGGCTTTTAGACGCATGTTTTTTTTTGGCTTCGAAAAGAGGGACATCCTCTCAATATGAGGGACGCGGGACATTTGGTCAAATGGTGGGACAGTACAACCAAAAGGGGGACACCTGGTCACCCTATGTGCGGCCAATAGCGTGTTTGTCCATTTCCGCGTCGTACAGCCTGCAAACTACCTGGCGTTCTATCGCCATGCTCTAAGACAAACTCTAACCTTAACCAACTTCGAAATTAGTGCCTAAGCTTAACCGGCGAAAGAACTTGCCGTCACGCTCTAAGACAAACTCTAACCTTAACCAACTTCGAAGAGTGCCTAAGCTTAACCAGTGTAGAAACTTGCCGTCCCACGATTGGCACTCATGTCACATGACCTGGCCAATCAGAGCGCAAAACGGGAACCCTGAAACGGCAATGCGTTGTAAAAAGGCTTCAAGCATCCCTGTCCCTGCTCTGACCCCGTCTGTCTGACTCTCATGCCCCCACGCACACCCTGGACATTATGAGTATCACCCCTGTGTATCGACCCCTGCCTGGACATTGACCATTCCATTAAATATACCCATATTGGGTTTAAACCTGTCTGCCGTTTCTCCTTGTCTGCAAATTGGGTTCCAAACACAACCGTGATACACAGTGGCGTCATTTCAGTAAAGGCAAGGTATGGCGAGGAGGGAGGGGGGGGGGGAGGGGGATGATGAAGGGATTTTTTTTGTCAAATCAGTTGTGCAATAGTCACTTTTGGTGAGTTGTTTCTATACAATTCACTTGTATGACATTTAGGTATGACACAGGACTACACAAGCATTTTTAATATAGAAATGTGTCAACCACAATATTTTGCATACAAATTATGCAGAATGTAATATCATAACTGTCTATTATTTTTCTTGCAATTGAGCCAATTTTCCTTAGGTACGGTTTTGAGGTGTGTTCAACAGAATATAGTATCAAAAACACATTCACAAAAAGTATGGGTTACTGAATGCTGAACTGCACTGTTATAATCACTAAGCCATTGTAAGACCTTACCTGTGTCCCTGTATCACTTGTCTCTGCTGCCCTCTGATTAAAAAACGTCTGTATGTCCATTTTCCCTTTTTTTTGGCATATTTCAGTTAGTCACAGTAAAAGTTACCTAGTAAAAGTGAGATAATTGACAATATAAAAACATGCTAGGGCTGTACCGAATAGTTCGAAGCCTCGTTCATAACGTTAACATTCAAATTCTAAATCAACATAAAAAACTGTAATAAAAAAAAAGTGCCATACCTTGCCATACCAAAATGACGCCCCTGGTGATACATATGTGTCTTCAGTACAGTATCTACACTGTACATGTTACTAGGCAACAAGGACACTGCCAGCTGTTTCTGTAATTTACCTATCTCAACCCTATATCTCAAATAGACCAAAAAGGTGATCTATTGTAAACCCTATGCAATATTCATATATATTTGGATATTTGAAATCTGTCTGAAGTGAATAGTTAGTATCACAGCGCCACGGTGGTGCAGTGATAGTCCGAATCTTTCTTAAAATTTTTGTAGAGTCTGCATCTCCCCTCCTTGTACATATTGCTGTTATCCCCCCCCCCCCCCCCCCCCCCCCATTCCCATCTTTTGAACCCATGGTCGTCTATCCCTGGTTTGAATTTGTTGTCGTGTGTTATCCATCTCAGTATCTTGGATTATTTTTCTAGCTTGTATTTCTTTACTATTGTGTTCCATATGCTTATAGTGAATTTGGTAATTGGGTCCAGTAGTTGTTCCTGTCTTCTGAACAGCTCCCTATCTCATATTAGTGCCTGCACTTCAAATCCCTCTTTTTAGGTTTCTATATCTTTCCATTTGGCTTCATAATTCACATTGCACCAGCATGCTACTGTCCTAAGCTGTGCTGCATAGTAATAGCCTTCTAAACTGGGTAATGCCATTCCTCCTTTCTCCTTTGGTAGTTGTAGAGTCACATATCTGATCCTTGGTCTCCCCCCCCCCCCCCCCAATTAATCTTGACATCTGTCTATCCCATTCCCTGAATTGTTTTCGTGGTGTAAAGACTGAAATAGGTATAATAACCTTGGTAATATGTTCATCTTAAACAATACCATACTGGTAATGAGCAAATAATTGTTTATTCAATGAATGCATGGAGCTGTTCCATCGTATTTCATTTGATACTAACTACTCAGTTCATACAGATTTCAAGTATTCAAATATCAATGATGAATATTGCATAAGGTTTACACAGTTAATAGATCACCTTCTTGTTTTATATTCATGTTCAGAGAGGAGTAATAGTTAGATCTTTGTATGTGATTTATATGGCAATTAACACTATGCCGTCCGTCCACGTATATATACGTGTTTTGAAAAAGCGTGATGTGGACCAGAGCCACGAGTATATACGTGACAAGTTGTTATTGTTTTATTCCATATTTATAGCGCTTCTTAGGTACCCGATCCACTACCAGCATCTTTTCAGATATTTGATTTTCGAAACATGCAGTACCGGCCAAACCCGCTTAGGGGCGCCATCGCTCCACTGCAGTATCATTGTGAATTTAAAA
The DNA here is from genome assembly GCF_963971535.1 of Notolepis coatsorum. Classification (NCBI taxonomy): domain Eukaryota; kingdom Metazoa; phylum Chordata; class Actinopteri; order Aulopiformes; family Paralepididae; genus Notolepis; species Notolepis coatsorum. The sequence goes on along the minus strand of NC_140165.1, from coordinate 239,469,870 downwards.
AAAATAGAAAAGTACAGTTCTGTGGGCTGATCATAGTTCCTTGATCCCAGCCGAACATCCTCCATCTTGGATCAGCTTGCGTTTTTTTCAGCATGGAATAATGGGATTTATGATTAGCCAATGTGCATATCGATCTACCAGAATCTGATGAGTGGTGTGGAAATGCTGCCGGCGATCACATGGCCTGACGGTAGGATAATATTACATCAAATTACAGCTGGATTGGACATTGTTTTATAACGTAACGTGATTGGTCAATGAAAATGCTATATTGAACGCACACTGTATTGCGGATCAATAATAGTAATCGGCGTTCTCCGCCGCCCCCATTTCATCCATAGATGCTCTGTAATAGTCCGGATGCTACGCAGTTTGTTTTATTTCATTTGTATATATATAGCAGAAATGGCGTTTGATATAACGGCGCCAACGTTTAGCCTATTATCTAGCTCCCGGGAAAAAAGACGAGACGAAAAGTGGGATAAACCTTATATTCAGGACGCTATAAAATGACAACCAACCGATGGATTTTTATTTTCTTTAAGCCATTATGAAGGCACGGTTTATGCACTCAAGTGACAATGAGAATGGACAGATAGCAATACTATAAATGATATATAAAGCTCATGGAAAGTACATTGGTTTGTTTACAATCCGCTGTCCTCTGAGGCCTAAATCCATAGGCCCCGCCGGTCGCCATAGTGCCTGCCATGTGAAGGTGCATGATCAATGGACAGCACAAAACAATTTGTGTAGGTGGAGACTAGAGCTACCACAGATAGTAATAAGTTATAAGAGTAAGTAATCCATACCATAATTACCTTATTACCATACTTGGCTGAAAATAAACTTTGCTGCCTGTTGTGAATGTGTTTTTCCCTGTAGGCTAATACATAAGTAGGCATACATTTTTGCAGTTGAGCAAACATTTGCAGTTGAGTAGGCTATATGTGCTGTGTTTTTATGTCTTCCATCGAGGACCACCTTGGAAATAAGTGTTTTAATTAATGCTTTTAGGTGATATCCTCAGGAATACAAATTGGTCAAGATAATTAGTTTTTATGATGTGTTTTTAATTTCCAAATACAAATCTAATCAAATAAAAAAAGCAGTTTTTGCAGTTGAGCTACAGGTGTTGTATATTATACAGCCTTTTCATGCATCGTTATCAAGGGAACCCTTATCCTAATGATTTTTTAAATAATATTATGATGATACGATATGGACCTAGTAGTTGGGTCATCTGTGGCACTTTGTTTCTCAATGGATTTGTCATCTAGGAGGGTTAATAAACTAATTTAGCCGGGGTGTATTTTTTTTAAAGGCGGGGGAAATTTGTGAGACATCAAAATCCAAAATGGCTGCTGTGGAAATTAACTTTTTAATGGTTTGACCTACAATGATGCACAATACATGGTACCAGCTCCCTCTCAGTCATGTACCACAGCCCCCTCTCAGTCATGTACCACAGCTCCATCTCAGTCATGTAACACAGCCCCCTCTCAGTCATGTACCACAGCCCCATCTCAGCCATGTACCAGCCCCCCTCTCAGTCATGTACTTGCACGACTGGCGGGGGGGTGCTTAGTAAGATATGTGATTGGGCCAGCCCAGTGTCAGTCTGTACCAATGGGCCGCTGTCCAAGCCTAGTAGTGGGCCGGTCGTTGAAAAAAAATAAAAAAAAATAAAGTAAAAAAAAATATTGTATCAAATCATAACGGCCAAAATATGCGTCGGCCCACCGGGCATTTGCCCGGTATGCCAGGTGGCCAGTCCAGGCCTGCTTGTCGTACAGAACTTTTAAGTCGCTTTGGATAAAAGCGTCAGGTAGATGACAAAATGTAAATGTAAATGTTAATTATCTTACTCACATGAGCAGCATGTGGTGCAGCCTTCTTTATGTGAGCAAACCTTCTGTTAAAACCAACATTCTCCTGGATTAATTCGTTTTCTGTCCCACACTGGTAATCCATGAAAAAACATCTTAATCCTTTGATTCATTTTGTGGTTAGCTAGAATGATGTGGCTAACTAAAATAAGCTCCAGCCACAGTCTGCTAATCTGCTGTAATTAGCTAAACGCTAATTTATGAACCCGTTCAGTTGCCATTGGGTCAGTTAACTAGCGATTGTTTGGATGAATATAGATGCAATGTTAGCTAGCTTTTTTACATTAGCCTAGACTAGCAGATTCAACTGACTTCCACCGGCACTGTAATGTTAATATATTTAATATATATTATTATTATTATATATTTTTCTTTGGTCTTTGGTACCCATTATTTTCTTCCCTGAGATAGCCTTTTGGGCTATTTGGGCATAGGACAAACAACAGCCAACGAGCCGTCAAAATGGAATTATGTTTTTCTCAGATATCTGTCTTACCAATGTTGTTCCAATGTTTAAACAGCAGTATTGATATGAGATACGGCTTCCGTGTGCAGGCAAAAAATACAACAGTTTAAAATATCTGTAAACACCCCCTCCAAACACAGCAGATCTTTGACGTTTTTGTGAATGTCTTCCTATGTCAGAATTTACATTTAGGTAAATTAAGGGGTAAATAATGTATAATAAGTCATACGCAACATCAGGTGGCCTTGATTCAGTTCCGGGCCGATGCTCGCTGGGGCAAGTCCTCGACTTCCCTTGAAATGTTGTACATCATGGCCGTTAAAGTAGCATTTTCCATTTCAGTGATTCATAAACAAACATCCCTTAGTTTATAGGACAGCAGATGTTTGCTCTCTGAATAGGCCAATATTTACACAGAATCACGACAACACAGCTCCAATGGTGAAACCTAGTGTTGACTTGGTCAAGATGAGACGTTTTACTGTAACACAGCTGTGGAAGACTTCGCCTTTGAACCCATTTTAAGAGCAGAGGAGGAAGTTATCTTAATCAGTGTGGTTAAGGTAGTGGAGGAGGATGTTAGTCACCTATACTGTGAGTGACCCATCCAAGAAAATAATGTCTGCTCTGATTTCATCAAATAGAACCTAGTCATTTTCATGCTGGGAACGGCTCCCTCCTACCTCCAGTCAATGGTCTCTAACTACACACCCTCAAGATCCATACGCTCTGGATCTTCTGGCCACCTGAGACCCACTCCTATTAGGCTCCTGGGGGGTCATGGAAATGAAGCAGGCTGTTCTCTGTCCTGGCTCTACCGTGGTGGAACGAACTTCCCACCGCATTCTAAGGCTGAGCCTGAACGTTCGAACGTTCGTTCGTTACCCTGGCATTCGGACTTTAATTAATGGGTTTGAACGTTCGCAAAAAAAATTAAATTTCGTTTTTGGGTGGAACGTCTGGTGCACACTGCACACGCAACGCGACCCGAGAGGTGGGGACGGTATAGCGGGTTACACACAACATAGCAGTGCTCAGAGCCATGCGGCTCTGGCCAAAATATCCACCGTTTGCAACAACCTAACTCTGAAGTACGATTTCAAACGAGTAGGAACTACTGGGATATGTCTTGGAAACAAAAGAACTGGAGATAAAACATTGTGGAGTAAACATTGCGCAACGCCTGGGTGAAGTGGCTGGAGCGGCTGGTTTGACCACGCAAAAGTAAAAGACGGCTCACTTGACCGCAGTGTATGGCATACTCAACTAAAAGTGAGTGCGTTATATGATATTACCTGTTGTGAAGGGCCAGATTAAACCGAATATATATATTTATTATATATATATATTTAATTGTATTTGTATATTCTCTAATATTCCTTGATATCCCTTGTATATTCCTTGTACAATATGCATTGAATATCCATTCTAGCCTACTGAACATCCCATAATAGTCTCCATTCTACTATTGGTCGAGACCTTGGTGCCAGGCTGCCATACCCCCCAGACCCAGTTCAAACGTACCGCTCAACATGTACGAACAAGTCCTAGTTCCGCGTAGGAATCTGGCTACCGCACCACTAATGGGACTATTTGTTCATAGTGCGTATATATACTGCGCTACTAAAGTAGGACTTCCTTTTCAGTCCAGTTTCTTACCCTCCAATAGAGTGACAGACGTAAAGCCTCCCCGCGACGCCACGTGTGGGAGTAAGGCCAAGTTCGGCCTACCATCGGTATTGAGACATCGTGTATATTAATATTTGAATAGTCATATTTGGCACTATATCGTCGAGTTGGACGTAGTCTATTAAGCTAATAATAGTCTGTTAATATATAGTGCTTCGTGCGGTGAGAATACTACCGTAGTCAGCACCCCATCGTTTCGGGCAGAAAACTGGCTGCTTATCCAGGATGATCGACCCCATGTGAGATTGCACCCGAGGAGCCCCAGAGCCGACGAGCGAGTGGACCTGTATACCGGATTATTCTACCGACGACAGCCCGCCTTCCCAGGCACGGATTATGCTTTGTATACGTTGATTATTCCATGGATAAAGACCCCCGACACTGCCGTGTGTTGGAACCCCCCCCCCTGGAGAGGACGCAAGGTGAGGAGACGCTCTGCAAGACGAGGTCGCTTCACGTCTCTCCTCCGTGGACCGGAGGACGCCGGCCCACAAAGAGTCCATCTGCTTTCATCTGCGGTCCAAGGATCGCCGGCGCATTGAACGGCACTACAGTGGGTTCACCTGGGATACCCTTGGCCGGATGAGGCAGCCGGACTCTACCCCCCCCCTTCCTACTCCTGTCGGCTTACAAGCGACCGGATTAACCCCCCCTAGTGTATCCAGTCTATAATCATCGAAGTATCATTGCTGTTATTCCTTAACTATTCCAGGTCGTATATGTACCACCTGCGCCTTCAGAGATTGGACATTCTCTATTGATATACCAACGAATACTCTTGCCATAAAAGTGCATACTAATTCCCATTCATAAATGTGATTGATTTGATTAAGTGCTTGCTCTACACACCATCGCTGTGTAGAAATAAAGACCTATTTCTAATTCGTACATTTGTGTTGGATCCGTTTCATCTACGTGACAGTGTTCATCATAATATATTTATGCCGAGTACTGGGTGGCCGAATATTAAGTACAAAGGTAGTGGTAGTAAGTATCATATCTAGTAATACAGTCAGGGAATTGTACCCCTCAGTTACAATTGGTCCTTCGAGCCGGAGGGTAATTAGTGTAATATTAATATAGTGTTATTAATATTGAAATGGCCTATGATTAACACTCCACGAAACGATCCTCCTAACCAACGCCCGCAGCGCGAACGACGGCTCCCTCAGTACTTAGAGGCTTACGCTGTCAGTCAACAACCTAGTCTTCTACTAACAGTAAACGCGGTAAAACTAGAAAGTAAAAGTATGTCTAACCCCAACGCCCAGACTACCCCGACCATAGAGGCCCCTACGGGTTCTAATGTAACTGACCAAGTTCACGGTGGGGACCAGTGGGAACCAGACATGACTTCACACCCCGCCAGTACTGAAGAAGTAGTCCCCGATGAGTCCCGGGAGGAATACAACGCTACCGAGAGAGAACTCGGCACGGAAGAAGACGGGGAGAGCACCGTGGAGATAGAGCTCCAAGGCTCCGCAAGGAGTACCCCGAGGGAAGGCTCCCCTATACAACCGCCTTCTCCCAGCGAGGCAGAGAGGACCCTACAGCAGGCCTTCCTCATCAGCCTGAACGCCGCTGCTGAACGCGACCGACTGCAGATCCAGCAGCGGAGCGAAGAAGAGCATATACGTCTAGAAATAAGACGCATTCAGAGGGAAGAGAATGTGGCCCGAGACCGAGCAGACAGCCAGCGAGCAGCTGCTGGTGCTCTACGGGACGCAGAGCGCGACAGACAGCAAGCGCAACTAATAGAACAGCTGATCAGACGGACAACACCCTCTCCCTCCGCCAGAGGCTCCAGGAACTCGTCTAGACACACCTCCAGGGCGGCATCCCCTAGCCGAGTAAACAACCCTGAACTTGACCAACAGACGAGGTCTATACCCCCCACAGACCACCTCCCCCCACCGGTCCAAGCGAGACCTAGCAACCGGGAAGGAGCAGCATATCCTGTGGAGAGGCTAAACCAGAGACTACAAGCACTGGATGACCTAACTGAAGACGAAGAGGAAGAGGAGGAGAACCACGCCCGACGACAGCACAGTACTCTACCGGACCAGGAGGTCCGGTACAGCCCAGGCTATACTCCCGCGGAGCTGCGCTACAGACCCCCGACTCTATACACGGGTGAGCACGACGCACGACCCGCACCGAGGAACAGCACCTGGACAAGCGGGCCATGGTACACTGCCGGTACCAGCCCATACCAAGGAGCGGGAGGAGACTCGCCTAGGAGGCCTCTCCCCCAACGCTCGCCGATGTATCCACAGTCAGCGTCATACATTGGCACGCCTATGGTACCCAACTTCACCCAAGAGAACCGGGCTCAGTATACAGAACTCCGCATGTGTCTGGAGACCATGTTGGTGGATGTATTGGATGAACGCCATAAATACGCCATCCTACTGAAGCACTTAAAGGTACCCCGCGCACATAATATAGCGCTCGCCTACGCGACTTCCACCACCCCATACACAGCAGCGCTGGTAGCATTGGACCAGAGGTATGGGCGCATATGGGATTACGTGATCCAGGAGATCCGACACATCGACCGCTTACCCCCAGCAATAGACAATCGAGCACTGGACGACCTGTCCATCAGAGTGCAGTCCCTGGTAGGGATGTTGGGAGCGCAGAGAGAGAAGGGGAGGCATGAACTTTACGCCAACTCAAATGTGGAAAGGATCTTGGAGAAGCTGCCGCCCGCTCGACAGGAGCGTTTTAGGCGGCAGAGAGACCACCGAGACCCGAATGGCCCCGAACCGAACCTCCTCGATCTAGCAGACTTCCTGGCGAGAGAAGTCAGCAGCCTACGGCTAGATACATTCGGACGGAGCACCCCTGGCTCCAGAGAAGGAACCAGACGACTAAATGATGGAAGAAGATCGGTGACTGTGATGCACCAATCGGAGTCAGTACTGAGCAGCAGGAGCCACAGTACCCCCTCCAGAACGGAGAAGTGGAAGATAGTGTGCCCCTACTGTGAGAAAGAACACTGGCTAGCGCAATGTGACTCCTTCCCCAAGCTGAACGCGGAGGAAGCAAGTCAATGGATAAAGTCCAACAAGCGCTGTTTTCGCTGTGCGCGCTCACACATGGCAGCCGAATGCCGCTTAAAGAAAAGGTGCACCAAGTGCGATGGAGCCCATCTGGACATACTTCACGACAGTAACAGACGGCGCCCTTCACCCGCACCATCCAGCAGCAAAGCGAGCGTCATGTACATCGATCCCGCCAGCAGCAGTGGAGCCCGAGTACTCCTAAAAGTAGTGCGTGTGACACTAAGCTACCAGAATAAAGTCCTGGACACTTACGCCGTCCTCGATGACGGGTCAGAGAAGACCCTTCTGCTCGCCTCCGCTGCGGCCCAGCTAGGGCTGCGGGGAAGCGAAACCCAAATGACAATTCGGACAATAAGACGAGATTTGAAGACGATAAAGGGCGAGAATGTCTCATTCTCTATCGCAGCAAGCGGCCAGCCTGAGCGACGGTACCAGATTACAGACGCTTTCACCAGCCAAGAAATAGGACTGTCGCGGTACACATACCCCGTCGCCAAGCTGATGGAGAAATATGTACATCTGCGCAAGTTACCGATCCCGCTCATAGACAATGCTATGCCGACCCTGTTGATAGGCTCCGACCATGCAGACCTCATTGTCCCGATAGACCGGGTTCATACCGGACCCCGAGGCTGTCCTGCAGCAGTCGAGACCCGTTTGGGATGGACTCTCCAAGGCCCGCTCGCCAAATCTCTCAACCGAAGTACAGCCACTAGATGTCTCCACTCCCGAGTCACGGAGGGAGAAACCGCACTCCTGCAACACGTAGAGCGGTTATGGACCTTGGAACAAATGCCCTTTAAGAACGGAAAGAAAGACATTCGCTCTAAAGATGACATTTACGCCATTCACCTCCTCGAGACAGGGACCAAGAGAGTCCCGGTCAACGGCGTGTTGAGATACGCCACGCCACTCCTGCGGCGAGAAGGAATGCCTACTTTCCACGCCAAGACAGACGCCACAGAACGGTACCTGCTGAACATGGAGCGGCGCTTAGCCAAGAACCCCGCCCAAGAGAGTGTATACCGCGCTGAGATTGAGAAGCTCATCACAGCGGGACACGTCACAAAGATGGACATTAAAGAGGCTGACCAGACCACTGAATCGTGGTACGTGCCTCACCACAAGGTCCATCACAACGGTAAAGACCGCATAGTATTTAACTGCAGCTACCAGATCGGATCCCAAAATCTGAATAAAGAGTTACTGCCCGGTCCCACACTCGGCCCCTCCCTACTCGGCGTTCTACTCCGCTTCCGCCAGGAAAAGGTGGCCATCAGCGGGGACATTAAAGGAATGTTCCTGCAGGTGAGATTAGTAGAGGAGGACAAGCCCCTGTTACGGTTCCTATGGAGAGAGAAGCCAGGAGATGAGCACCCAGCCATCTACCAATGGGAAGTCCTCCCCTTCGGAACGACGTGCAGCCCCTGCTGTGCTACATTTGCACTACAGAAACATGTAGCAGAGGACCCAGCAGCGGACGAAGAGGTCCGACACAGCGTAAAGAACAGCTTCTACGTAGACAACTGTCTACAAAGCCTTTCAACCCAGGAAGAAGCCGAGGCTCTCCTGATTAAACTCCGCGCCTCATTGATCAAAGGCGGCTTTGATCTCAGGCAGTGGGCCAGCAGCGATCCGCAAGTACTGCGCAGCCTCTCCTCCGAGGACAAGGCAGCCAGCAGCGAGACCTGGATGGCTACAATCCCGGGAGAAGCCCAGGAGATGACCCTGGGATTGGTGTGGCGATTCAAAACAGATTCGCTTCACTACAGACACAAGCCCCTGACTACGGACCAGGGAAGGCCGGCGGCGGCGCCGACCACCAGACGGAGTGTGTACACAACACTCGCCCGACAATATGACCCGCTAGGATGTATTCTACCGTACACCACCAGGGCAAAAATGATTGTACGAGCATTGTGGGACAAGGACCAGGGCTGGGACGACCCCATTCCCGCACACCTTGCATCCACCTGGAGAGAGTGGGAGATGGAGCTCCACTCACTCCCAGGCGTTAATATGCGCCGAAGCTACTTCCCACCCACGGTGAGGCCAGAGACATGTAAAATGGACTTACACGTCTTCAGTGGCGCCTCAGAGGTCGCATACGGATCAGTAGCCTACTTGCGGGCCCAAGAAAAGGGGGGAGAGATCTACACAGCATTTGTCCTCGCCCGCTCGAGAATAGCCCCACGCAAGCAACAATCTATCCCATGCCTAGAGCTCTGCGCAGCCCTAGCCGGAGCGCACCTAGCCACGCTCATCCAACGTGAGCTCACCATACCGGTGTCTAGAACAATCCTGTGGTCAGATTCCACGACAGTACTCGCCTGGATCAAATCGGACTCATGCAAGTACAAAGTCTTCGTGGGAGTCAGAGTCACCGAGATTCAAGACTTAACCGAAGAGTTAACCGGAGAAACAGAGTGGCGCTACGTTGATACAAAACAGAACCCAGCTGACGTCATCACCCGGGGAATGCCCCTAGATGACCTCACCCGTCACAATGTCTACAGTGACGGCCCAGCATTCCTAAAGCTCCCGGAAGGAGAGTGGCCCACGCCTATCCTGAGGGAAGCCAGTCAGGAGGAGGCTGAGAATAAGAAGCCTGTGTTCTGTGGATTGAGCACTGTTATCTCCGCAGACCCCACCATAGAGAGTGCACAACAAAGGACATTCCTACTGCACTACCTACCGTCTCTACAGACCCGCCAGAAGTGGGTAAAGGAGAGAGACAATTTGACAGAAGGAACAGTCGTCATGATTATTGATCAATCACTGCCCAGAGCTATGTGGCCGGCCGGCCGCGTAAGCAAAGTGATCACCGGTGCCGACGGCAAGGTCCGAGCAGCTGAAGTGCTTGTCCAGGGTCGCACTTACACCCGTCCCGTGGCGAGGCTCATAGAACTGCCCCGACTCCCAGACACAATCGATGATGACCATGACCCTATAACCCTATGACTTTGTGAAGTTGACTGACCCCTACAGCAAACCCTTATGTGCAAATAGACAACGCGATTAATCTGCTTAACTGATTAGGTCTGGGACCAATCAGGGGGTGGCTGTTGTGAAGGGCCAGATTAAACCGAATATATATATTTATTATATATATATATTTAATTGTATTTGTATATTCTCTAATATTCCTTGATATCCCTTGTATATTCCTTGTACAATATGCATTGAATATCCATTCTAGCCTACTGAACATCCCATAATAGTCTCCATTCTACTATTGGTCGAGACCTTGGTGCCAGGCTGCCATACCCCCCAGACCCAGTTCAAACGTACCGCTCAACATGTACGAACAAGTCCTAGTTCCGCGTAGGAATCTGGCTACCGCACCACTAATGGGACTATTTGTTCATAGTGCGTATATATACTGCGCTACTAAAGTAGGACTTCCTTTTCAGTCCAGTTTCTTACCCTCCAATAGAGTGACAGACGTAAAGCCTCCCCGCGACGCCACGTGTGGGAGTAAGGCCAAGTTCGGCCTACCATCGGTATTGAGACATCGTGTATATTAATATTTGAATAGTCATATTTGGCACTATATCGTCGAGTTGGACGTAGTCTATTAAGCTAATAATAGTCTGTTAATATATAGTGCTTCGTGCGGTGAGAATACTACCGTAGTCAGCACCCCATCGTTTCGGGCAGAAAACTGGCTGCTTATCCAGGATGATCGACCCCATGTGAGATTGCACCCGAGGAGCCCCAGAGCCGACGAGCGAGTGGACCTGTATACCGGATTATTCTACCGACGACAGCCCGCCTTCCCAGGCACGGATTATGCTTTGTATACGTTGATTATTCCATGGATAAAGACCCCCGACACTGCCGTGTGTTGGAACCCCCCCCCCTGGAGAGGACGCAAGGTGAGGAGACGCTCTGCAAGACGAGGTCGCTTCACGTCTCTCCTCCGTGGACCGGAGGACGCCGGCCCACAAAGAGTCCATCTGCTTTCATCTGCGGTCCAAGGATCGCCGGCGCATTGAACGGCACTACAGTGGGTTCACCTGGGATACCCTTGGCCGGATGAGGCAGCCGGACTCTACCCCCCCCCCTTCCTACTCCTGTCGGCTTACAAGCGACCGGATTAACCCCCCCTAGTGTATCCAGTCTATAATCATCGAAGTATCATTGCTGTTATTCCTTAACTATTCCAGGTCGTATATGTACCACCTGCGCCTTCAGAGATTGGACATTCTCTATTGATATACCAACGAATACTCTTGCCATAAAAGTGCATACTAATTCCCATTCATAAATGTGATTGATTTGATTAAGTGCTTGCTCTACACACCATCGCTGTGTAGAAATAAAGACCTATTTCTAATTCGTACATTTGTGTTGGATCCGTTTCATCTACGTGACAGTGTTCATCATAATATATTTATGCCGAGTACTGGGTGGCCGAATATTAAGTACAAAGGTAGTGGTAGTAAGTATCATATCTAGTAATACAGTCAGGGAATTGTACCCCTCAGTTACATTACCGGTATGTTTGACTGCTGTCTTTTCCCTTTATTTTCTTCTGAGTGCTTTGTTTACATGTTTACATGAACAGCCACCACTGTAAACAAAATGTTTTTCACCGATAGATGCCGCACCTAGCCCCTTACATGACTGCGATCTGCAAGCCAGGACGCAGTCACGTAAGGGGCTATGCCGCCCCCCCCCCCAAAAAACTATAATAATACAATTAATTAATAAAAAAAACGAACGTTCTAACGTCCGTTCGAAAAACCGTGGCGAACGTTCAAACCCTAAAAACAGGGTTCGGGGACAGCCTTACCGCATTCAGGACAACTGAAACCTGCCCAATCTTCAGCCATTGACTAAAAGCACTATTTTTCAATCAATATCTGAAAAAAATAAAACACTAACATTCTTACTGTCTACTACTATGCACTCAACACTGTAGCACCCAAGTTTCAGCCCTGTTTGATGAACATTGTTACTCAGCTGAAAGAGTTGCTTCCTGCTGACTTGGCGTACAGAACTTGTAAGTCGCTTTGTATAAAAGCGGCAGCTAAATGACTAAAGATGTAAATGTAATGTAGTCCTACCATCACATGACTCTGTCCTGCAGTAAACCTAACCCTACCATCTCCTGTTCTGAGTCAGTAGAGTTACAATACTACTATGCAGTGGCGGCCGGTGTGAACTACATTTGGGTGGTCGCGATCATCTGACCAAGCTGGCCAAGCGAATACTGACTCATAACGTTACCAACATTAAGTCGAGTTAATTGATTCATACTACACTAGTACACGTATGATCATCAAATCAATAATGAACACATATATATAGGCCTATCTTGTCATTTTAAACAAGTTACCATTCATTCATTCAGCCATTATGCAATACCCACAGCGAAATTAACACGCTGTGTTGAGAGAGCGAGAGAGAGAGAGAGAGAGAGAGAGAGAGAGAGAGAGCGAGAGAGAGAGAGAGAGATAGAGAGAGAGAGAGACAGAGAGAGAGAGAGAGCAAGAGAGAGAGACAGACCGCATTAACTCATTAACTCACTGTGTTTAGTTGAAACGTGGTCCGGAGGGCTTGATAAAGTGTATAATGTCCACTGTCCCACAGTCCCAGACTGTTGTTGTCGATGTATATCCACTGTCCAGAGTGACTGCATCACAACACAACAGCATCGAGTAACTAACTAACTAACTTCCTAACCAGAAACTGGCGTCGGCCAATCAGAGAGAGCGTCTCCGAGAAATGCGGCTACGGAAAATACTGGCGTCGGCCAATCAGAGAGCGTCTCCGAGAAATGCGGCTACGGAAAGTCTCGACGCTGCTTGCTTAGATGATAATAGATCGCTTGGAAAAGCGCCCAGCTTCCATCATAATACATCATATTTCAACGCACAGCGCGTTACGCACTGATTGGCTGCGACGGATACAGCGATGAAACCAGTGCACGCCCACTGTAAGCGCTAATGCGTCTAGCCCGAGAGAAATGCGGCTACGGAAAGAATAGACGCCTATTGCGTCTAGTCCGAGAGAAATGCGGCTAGGGAAAGGAGTCACTTCCTGTTGTTAATGAAAACAATTATTTATATTTGATATATTAACGTTATATTGTGCATTGGAAACACAAACATACTTAAAATGAGTAAATATTATTCATTTTAAACATGTTTATTTTATTTATAGGGCCCAAAAAGAAAAAAAATCGTATTCTTCCTCTTTTAACCAGGGAGGGCGGCGCTCTAGCGCCCCTATCAGCCAGCCGCCACTGCTACTATGCACTCAGAGTGTAGCACTCAAGCTCAGCCCTGCTAGACTAAATAAATGCTAAATAACTAAATGTCAATGTAATTTGAAATCACATCCTCCTGTAGGCATTTATAGCAGGCATTTATCGTCAGCGTACTGCAATATGCAAAATAATATTTTCAAATGTCACGGCACTTTGCGAGTGTGTAGCGGCTCGGGGCTGCATTTTTCGCAGAGCATATAAATTGCCATTCGAAAGATCTATTTGTTGCCATTCGAACACCACCTCGCTCCACCAAATCCGTGCCTCGGTTCACGAGTTGCATGATGATATGCCAGGCGAGCGTCTTTTTACAGGCCGCATGTCAGATGACTACCCCGGACTCCAGACGCTCCAGAACTGCCAATCATCCGCTGATGGCAAAAATTATTGGTCAGCGTTGTAGCCAATGAGTGAACCCTTCCAACGGGGGGGGGGGGGGGGGGGGGCAAATACAGGAAGTAGGTGAAAGTTGATGAGCGATAATGAGAAGGAATAACACTTCAGAATGAACGGCCGTGGATGAGGAAATAAAAATGTTTGTCGCACGGTAACATTTTTACCTGTACTACATAAGACTTCAGGCTATGGATCTGTGGTGTTTTCCAGCTTATACCTATTTATTTTTTTATATTGCAACCACTACAGAACATTTTGAGTACACAAGTTCAAGTTCAACTCAAGTTCAGACCTCTGTTACTCTATTTCATTAGCATTAAAAGTGATTTTCCTTTTTTTGCATTAGAATGTTATCTTTCAAAAGCGACCAGGCTCATGCATGTGCTATAAGAATAAAGTATAGCTAAGCTTTACAAAAAAAGTATGCAGTCCTCAAGTTCAAGTAAAAAAAAAAAATGCCACATTTCTGGGTGCCTGTTAACACTTTCAATGCCGGAGCTTAACGTGGTACCCTGTTGAATGCCGCCACCCACTTCAATGATAGCGTTGTGAACGCATAATCTCTGTCTTAAATTATGGCTATGTGTCTAATCTGCCCGTCGTTTATCAATGACTTGTTTGCAGTCAACATTGTCAAGATGGATTGCTTTTTAATCGGTTAATTTCCGTTTTATAGCATTTTGAAAAGCCCTCGTTTTTCAGGAAAATATATAGATTCCGTGATAATCGCCCTTTACTGGAATATTCTGGCATACACAAAAACGTTGTCATTTTTCTGCCTATTTATGAATCGTTTTCAAATAAACGCTAGATTATCCATAGTATGTGTACTTATGCACGCTATGGAAGCAATCTGAAAAATATATTCTCTCATTTCCTGATCAGCGAGCACACACACACACACACACACACATAGGGCACACGTTGATATATCTGTGGAAAAAAGCTCTGATTACCCTAAGACTGGTAAAATAGATTCCTTACCTCAGATCAGATGTTATCCAAAAAGATGATTCCAATTCCTGATCGCCATTCCAAATATCGATCGCGTTTATTGATTCAGCGTTGGGTGCTGGAAATACATAATCCACGCTGTTCTGAGGGTCGGCGAAGACTTGGATCTCTTCAGATGCCTCGCCGGAGAGTAACATGAGGAGGCTGGACCGCCGTAGTTCAGGTATCTTACTAGGCGTATTTACCCTTTAATTCTCCTTTCTTAATGGAGGATTATCAGTAGTTCAAGTATCTTACTGGGTGTATTTACCCTTTAATTCTCCCTTCTTATAGGAGAAATATCAGTGGTTCGGTTTCTTACTGGGTGTATTTACCCTTTAATTCTCCCTTCTTATAGGAGAAATATCAGTACCCATATATCAAATCAAATCAAATACAAAATACAATATCAAAATAACAAAAGGTGAACGGGGTCGAAGCCCTTGGAAGTCCTTGTATTCTCGTTCAATCAGTTCGTGTCATAGAAAAGGATATGGTCCTTAGAAGTTCTTATGACTCAAGTTCAATCAGTTCAAGCCTACCGGACTGTTGAGGCAACAGGAGTTGAGCAACAGGGGTATTCGAATCAGGCCGGCATTAGCCTTGATCTATATCAGAGGTTCAGTGGGTTGGCTCGCCATCTTGTATCGGTCCGGCACACTGCCTCGTTCCGCGTGGGCACACGTGGTGAATGGTGGTCGGCCGGGACTTCTGGAACTGCTCCCAGGGTGGAACGGGGTGCTAGAAAAACCTGGCCTGCGTCAAGCAGGCATTCAGAAAATAAAAGCTATTTACCATCTTTTATCGCTTCATCATCTTTTCATTGCTTTCAGAATGAATAATCAATCAGGCTACTTTTAGCTATGCTAAGCTAAAGTAGGCTACCTTATCACAGCACGTGGGAATGTCCGTCTGTCCCATGCTAAGTTAGGCTAAAGTGCGCTAGCATATGGGACATTCCTCACGTTCCATATTAAACTCTCAAAAACAGTCAAAATGTATATAGACCATGTTCTTATCGTATAGCATATCAATACAATTATAAGTACTTCTGAAATGGTTTCTTTCTAGTTTTCATTTAACCAAATTGAGCTTGAAACTTCGCTAGCATGACTCAGGATGAAGCTACATTATTAGCTTATAGCATTGAACTAATTTTGTACATTCGACAAATGGACAGCACAATATTGATGAAACTCACCAAAACTGCAGGCTACTTTAATTGCAACGCTTCTTCGGTTTTGTAACTGGGGGAATTTTTTATAACTGTTTGACAACTGTTTTCTTTTTTTTTAACAAATGTTTTTTATTTTCCCCTTTTTTTACATAAAACCAGACACACAATACATAAACAATGGAAATCCACAATAAATCACAGGACTATGATTGACACAATAATAACAATAATGACAGTCCTGTACTCAAATAAAAATAAATGTAGATTAAAAGATTTACCCATAATAAATGCAATACAATACCTATGCTCTTGCTCGCTCTCCCCCCCCCCCCCCTCATGACCCCCTCTTGGACAATCCATCCATTATTCCGTTTAACACCAGGAATTACAAATTCATATGCTAACCTTTATCCTCTCCACCACCTCTAACCAGATTGCTATGCTGGCTTCATTAACACCTAAAATTCTTGCGGTAGATATCTCTAGATAAATCACATCGAGATAGGTAAGAACTAGGGATGCTCGATATTGGCTTTTTTACCGATACCGATATTCCGATATTGTCCAACTCCAATTTCCGATACCGATACCGATACCGATATCAACCGATACCGATATATGCAGGGTTTCCCCCCCAAAAAACGGAATAATTTCAGGTAACTAATAATTTCACTGGATGCATTCAAAAGGCTTTCTAAATGTAAGCATTATCTGTGCAAAATATGATAATTAAAAAAGTAAAAATGAACATTTTAAACCAACATGCATACTTTTGACAATAAATAAAATAAGAATTGGTTCTTACTTGCTTGCCTGGGTAAATAAAGGTTAAATAAATGTTAAAAGAAAAAAAAAAAAAAAAAAAAAAATGTTATTGTTTTTTTTTTTTTTTTTTACCGATACCGATATTTTCCGATATCACATTTTACTGCCGATATCGGCCGATAATATCGGTCGGCCGATAATATCGGACATCCCTAGTAAGAACCCATACCTTCCGGCACATTTTATCCGGTTGAATCCAGCGTGATGCTATCAGCTTTTTAGCAGCCGTAAGACCGGACAAAATTTGTCTCTTTACCTGTATAGAGGCTGCTAACTGAGAAACATCATTCAACAGCAATACAGAAGGCAGTACAGGTATGGTCAGAAATAAAAATTCTGATAATTGCGTGGTTACTTCTTCCCAGAATATCTTAACCGGAGAGCATTCCCAATAGATATGCATAAATGTACCAATATCATCGTTTAAACATAAGGAGCATCGAGAGTCTTGTTTAAGCCCCATTAGGTACAAACGTCTAGGAGTTAAGTAAGTCCTATGAATAAAATTAAGATTAATCTGTTGATGATCCGGGTTGCGTGATGAAAGCCGTACGTTTGCCCAAACTTCATCCCAATCAAAATCTACTTCCAAGTTTGGTATATCCTTCCTCCAGACTAAGTCTAGAGGAAGGACCTCATATGAGGACGTAAGTAAGTGACGATAAAAATCAGAGACGAAGCCTCTCGATGTCTCCTTTCCATAAAAGAATTTGTGATATCTGTGGTGCTCAAGTGGCACCTTTAATGGAACTCCATGAGCCCTTAAAGCTGCTCTTAATTGTAGATAGAAATAAAAAGGATTTGGTGAGGTTAAATTTGTTAGATATATCTTTAAAGCTGCAAAAACCCTGGTTGTTGAAAACATCCCCCAATGTATGTATGCCCTTCTTCTCCCATTTGGTAAATCTGATAGGTTGTTGTGCAATAAGGAGTGAATTGTTATTAAATAGGGGGGAATGACTATGCCATTTATGTTGGTTAGTACATTTTTTCTGTGTGTCACGCCATATCCGAATCACATGTGTAATAAGAGGGCCAAATTTCAAGTTGCATTGCTTAATTGATAAGTTGGTGTATACTATATCCTGCAGTCTATGTGGTGCCACTATGTTCTCCTCTAATGGTATCCAGGATACAGATGCTTGAGAATCAAACCAGGTGATCAGTGGTCTTAAAGAGAACGCTTTAAAATAGTAGCTGAAGTCTGGGAATGCTAAACCCCCGTCGGCTTTATTTCTCTGTGCAGTGGATCTTTTTATTCGTGGAGGTTTATTGTTCCAAATAAATTTATATGCGGTGGATTGTAATTTTTGCCAGTAACCAACAGGGGGGGGGGGGGGGGGGGGGGGGTAACGGCAACATTGAACTGAAAAAGTTGATTCTAGGCAAAACATCCATCTTCACTATTGATGCTCGGGCCTGTACTGAGTTTTTTAGTTTTGACCACCTGCCGAAGTCGTTTGTGATCCTATCTAGAAATCCGGTATAATTATACTTCACCGTTTGGCAAATTGTGGGAAATATCTCAACTCCAAGACATCTAAAATGTTCTACCATTGGTATATTTACTGGGAGTGAGGTAGCCTTCGCAATCACATTAAGTGGAAGGAAGGCCAATTTTGGCCAGTTTATCTTAAATCCCGATAGATTGCCAAAATCATCTATTGCCTTGAGAAGATGAGGTAGTGAGGTGGTAGGGTTTTGCATGAACATTATTACATTGTCCGCATATAAACTGATATGATGCTGTGTGCCCTTAATTGAGATTGGCTCTATGGATTGGGATTGTCTTATATACTGTGCCAGAGGTTCTAGAGATAGAGCAAACAGTCCGGGACTAAGAGGACAACCCTGTCTGGACGAACGCGACACAGGGAAGTTTGGGGAGGTGAATTTCCCTGTTATAATCATGGCCGACGGATCTGTGTATAGTACTTTGATCATATTAATAAATCCATCTCCTAACCCCATCCTTCCAAGTACTGCCCATAAATAAGACCATTCCAACCTATCAAAGGCCTTCATCGCATCCAAGGATAATACAGCTACTGGAGGTACAACTTCTTTGCTGGCGTCTATCACATGCAGTAACCGTCTAATATTATCCGTGATCAGGCGGCCTCTTATGAAGCCTGTCTGATCAGGATGAACTAAAGATGTCATATGCTTTTGAAGTCTGATGGCTAGTACCTTAGCGTACAGCTTAATATCGGTTCCGAGGAGGCTTAAGGGTCTATAACTACCACAGTCGGTGGGGTCTTTGTCTTTTTTAAGGAGGACAGTTATAAGTGCCATATTAATGTCCCTGGAGAAGTTCCCCTCTTTGATTGAGTATAAAATCATGTCAAGTAATAGGGGTGCAATTACATCCCAACATGAGGTACAGTTCTGGTGGGATACCATCCCATCCAGGGGCCTTACCACTTTGCAATTCAGATATAGCCTCCCTAAGTTCCTCTAGTGTAATAGGTGCATCTAACTGTTTAGCGTCTTCCTCTGAAATTTTAGGTAGGTTAATTTGATCAAGAAATGAATCCAGTTTATTATGATCAAATACCACTTCTGACTTGTATAGGTTAGAGTAAAACGCACTAAACGTCTCGTTGATTTTCTTGGGGTCAGTAACTCTAGTAAGTACTAAAGTAGCTAGTAAGTCCCTGTTGGTCCTTAATAGCAGGTATATCAGCAAATTGTGCATTGGATCGTATCTTCATAGCTAGTAGGCAGTGGCGGCGCCAGAGAATTGGCATTGGGGGAGCTCTGGGGGGATTGGATTGTTTATAGCAGGTGCTAATGAATTTTAATGCAACAAACAATAACAAACAAAATAACGGCTAATATAGGCTACATCATTGAAAATGCACGTTACTAAATGTTTAGCGTTATACACCAATGCAAGCACCCAATAACCCAATAAAGCTCGACATGTGTGTGTGTGTGTGTGTGTGTGTGTGTGTGTGTGTGTGTGTGTGTGTGTGTGTGCACGCGTGTGTGTCAACAAAGACTGCATGGGTTTCCGCAAAATCTGTTGAAGTTCGACATATTAAATCTCTCTGGTCATAATGTCCGGTGAAAATAATTCCCTCTAAGCACAATTTTGATTATTTGAATTGTATTAAAATAGGCTAAAATTAAATAGCCTATGCGATGAACGAAACAATCATTACATTTGTTTCATTGTTGCTTCACCAAGCAGGTCTAATAATGACAACGATGTTGTCAGCGGGAGCTTCTGGATTTGCGAGAAGCATGCAGCTGCAGAGCCACAGAACCCACCAGCCTTGCCGGCACAGTGCAATACTCCAATTCAGCCATTAGCAATTCAGCTGTTGGGTGGGGGGCGCTGTTGAGCGGTCCCCAGACCGGACCTGAAAACACCTCTGCTCTGCGGGTCTGCAGCTGCATGCTCTCGCAAATAAGTCGTTGGGAGGTGGAGATACTCATCACGCAAACCCACGATAATGTTGCCGTCTCTCTCTGCCAAATTTCTCAGTTCTTCGCTTGATATAATTAATACAAATGTCCAATATAACGGAATTCGTAATGTATTTTATATATAAATAAAATAAAATAAACATAACTGGGAGGGGGGGCTTAGAGGGGGCTAAGCCTTTTTCAGAGGGAGCTTAAGCCCCTGCTAGCCCCTCCCCCCGCCGCCACTGCTAGTAGGTGACTCGGTTTAGAGCCATGTTTGACAACTGTTTTGTGGTGGTATTTCATCTCGGTATCCAGCAACATTTAGCTGCGGCTATCTCCGTCAATCTGGAATCTCATCTCGCGTAGTGCAAGACTCACCTGCCGTAAAGCAAGGCGTGGCTGTTGTGACATCTATCTACGTCATGAAGTAATTTAAAGGGCAGTGCAGCAATTCAAAGGATTTGGTCAAAGTTGCTAATCTCATACGAATATACATATGACCCAATAATATTAACTACTTATGTTCTTACATAATACTATTAGCATTAACTATTTATGTTCTTATTCAATGGCATTAACTATTTATGTCCCTATGACTAAATAGTTATGAATCTGAAACCTGGGTTACACATGCAGAGGGCAAGACTACTGTGTTTGAGACTTGATAAGACGATTATTAAGTTATCATAATTTGCTAAAGGTCAATGCTTTGAGAGATATGAAACAGACAGTTTTTTTGTATTGTACGGAACACCGCTAGTCACTTCTTTCACTCTGTGTATGTGTTACGGACAGTGTCCTTATGTGTATATATATATGGGGGTTATGTATGTTATCTGTTGTGTGTGTGTGTATAATAGACATGTTTTGGTTGTTCTGTTTTTGTCTCCCTCCTGTGTAACATATCCCATTCTCAGGTGTCTCCAAGTTGCAGCACCAACAGCCAGCTGGTCAATCAGCAACTCACCCCAGTGCAACGGCAGGTGAAGCTGATCTGCAATCAACATCCACTCTCCCTTTATATATCCCATTTTGTGCAGTGTTAGTTAGCTCTTTTGGCTCATTGTGGTGGTGGGTGTCTCTCTGTCTTTGGTGATAATTCTGTGTGTCATTAGGTACTGTATATAGAGCAGTGGCTCTTCAGAGGTAAAAGCTCTGGTTCTTAGGTATATAGAGCAGTGGCTCTTCAGTGGTAAAAGCTCTGGTTCTTAGGTATATAGAGCAGTGGCTCTTCAGAGGTAAAAGCTCTGGTTCTTAGGTATATAGAGCAGTGGCTCTTCAGAGGTAAAAGCTCTGGTTCTTAGGTACATTTTGTAGAGCTGGTGAAAGCTTTGGTTCACTTCATTGTGTTTTGGTGTTCTTTAGTTTGCTGTACATTTCTGTATTAACACTTTGTATATTTGTTTCCCTTGTGTCACCCAGCCTATGGTGATTGCTTTTCTTTGTATTAATCTTTTGTTTTGCACACAGGGACATTGAGGACAGGAAGATACCCTGGGGTCTACATTTTGCATCACATAGGTGACCTGATGTTAAAGACACCAGCTATAGAGTGAGCACCGCCACCTGTACTTTTGGGCGTTCAGCCTGTAAAGGGGGGGGGGGGGGTGGGTTTTCATTTCCTTTTACTATTTTATTTGGTGCCACTAGGTAGTCCTCCTTGCTCTCTGTGTTGCTGTGTTTTTGTTCATTTGTGAAATAAATACTATTATTTTGCAAATTGTTTCATGGTTTTGTGTCACTGCACCCTCACCTAACGTGTCTGTGGCCTTGTGTTGCGTCCCCTTACTGGGGTGCGTAACAGTATGGAACACCGCCCTCCCTCTACCTCTACCACCCCTCTCCTAAACCAAGCAGAGTAAATTAATATGAGAACACGTCTGTCACGGAGAATCCCCTGCTGTGTGCTACCAGTGGGAACGCAGCGCCTGCACCTGATTCTCTGGGCATTGTGTCCGGAGTGAAAGATGCTATGATTGGTAGTCAAAGCATAGCCTCCTGAATCCGATCTCAATCTGATCTAGAAAGAGGAAACGGAACAGGAAGAGGAGAGGACATGAATCAATCCTCTCTCTCTCTCTCTCTCTCTCTCTCTCTCTCTCTCTCTCTCTCTCACTCACTCACTCACTCACTCACTCACTCACTCACTCACTCACTCACTCACTCACTCACTCACTCACTCACTCACTCACTCACTCACTCACTCACTCACTCACTCACTCACTCATACACTCTCTCTCTGTTCTCTTAAACGCTGTTCATCTTTGGTTCAGTCAGTCAGTCAGTCAGTCAGTCAGTCAGTCAGTCAGTCAGTCAGTCAGTCAGTCAGTCAGTCAGTCAGTCAGTCAGTCAGTCAGTCAGTCAGTCAGTCAGTCAGTCAGTCAGTCAGTCAGTCAGTCAGTCAGTCAGTCAGTCAGTCAGACAGTCTCTGTTTCCTAGAAGACACTTCCTCCTCCAGCTGTTTCTCTCCACCTCATAACCAGTGAAATGAAAGCTCAGGTAGGAGGAGCTACTGTGTGACGTCAGAGAGACAGAGATGAGGACGTCAGAGAGACAGAGATGAGGACGTCAGAGAGACAGAGATGAGGACGTCAGAGAGACAGAGATGAGGACGTCAGAGAGACAGAGATGAGGACGTCAGAGAGACAGAGATGAGGACGTCAGAGAGACAGAGATGAGGACGTCAGAGAGACAGAGATGAGGACGTCAGAGAGACAGAGATGAGGACGTCAGAGAGACAGAGATGAGGACGTCAGAGAGACAGAGATGAGGACATCAGAGAGACAGAGATGAGGACGTCAGAGAGACAGAGATGAGGACGTCAGAGAGACAGAGATGAGGACGTCAGAGAGACAGAGATGAGGACGTCAGAGAGACAGAGATGAGGACGTCAGAGAGACAGAGATGAGGACGTCAGAGAGACAGAGATGAGGACATCAGAGAGACAGAGATGAGGACGTCAGAGAGACAGAGATGAGGACGTCAGAGAGACAGAGACGAGGACATCAGAGAGACAGAGACGAGGACGTCAGAGAGACAGAGACGAGGACGTCAGAGAGACAGAGACGAGGACGTCAGAGAGACAGAGACGAGGACGTCAGAGAGACAGAGACGAGGACGTCAGAGAGACAGAGATGAGGACGTCAGAGAGACAGAGATGAGGACGTCAGAGAGATAGAGATGAGGACGTCAGAGAGACAGAGACGAGGACGTCAGAGAGACAGAGATGAGGACGTCAGAGAGACAGAGATGAGGACGTCAGAGAGACAGAGACGAGGACGTCAGAGAGACAGAGACGAGGACGTCAGAGACACAGAGATGAGGACGTCAGAGAGACAGAGACGAGGACGTCAGAGACACAGAGATGAGGACGTCAGAGAGACAGAGACGAGGACGTCAGAGAGACAGAGATGAGGACGTCAGAGAGACAGAGATGAGGACGTCAGGATCCAACTTCAACATGTGGGCAGGCCCCAGGTGTGTGAGTGTGAGTGTGAGTGTGAGTGTGTGTGTGTGTGTGTGTGTGTGTGTGTGTGTGTGTGTGTGTGTGTGTGTGTGTGTGTGTGTGTGTGTGTGTGTGTGTGTGTGTGTGTGTGTGTGTGTGTGTGTGACTGTGAGTGATATGGATATAGGCACTGGGCAGTATCATACCACTGAAGCAGATATGGGCACTGGGCAGTATCATACAAACAACATCTTTATAAATATATAATATATACACATGGCAGCTTTGTCAATTTAATGTACAAGTGTTGCAATAGCTACAAATAGCACAATCCTGATTCGGAGTTGGCTGTTTATATTCTAACGCCGCAGTGAAATATATACATT
Organism: Notolepis coatsorum; assembly: GCF_963971535.1. Lineage (NCBI taxonomy): Eukaryota > Metazoa > Chordata > Actinopteri > Aulopiformes > Paralepididae > Notolepis > Notolepis coatsorum. The sequence continues at coordinate 239,445,842 of NC_140165.1, read as the reverse complement.
TTAATCGCACTGCCCATATATGGTGCAGCACATTTCTGTAACTGTGGAACCAGTGTAGGCTTGTTAATGCAGCCTCGGTGTCTCGTGGTCGTGTCGTTTTACGCTGACTGCTCATATAAGCTTGATTAATATATAGCCTCTGTATATTTTCCTCTCCTCTCCTCTCCTCTCCTCTCCTCTCCTCTCCTCTCCTCTCCTCTCCTCTCCTCTCCTCTCCTCTCCTCTCCTCTCCTCTCCTCTCCTCTCCTCTCCCCTCCCCTCCCCTCTCATCTCCTCTCCTCTCCCCTCCTCTCCCCTTATCTCCTCTCCTCTCATCTCCTCTCCTCTCCCCTCCTCTCCCCTCATATCCTCTCCCCTCCTCTCCCCTCCTCTTCTCTCCCCTCCTCTCCTCCCCTCCTGTAATTACCAACAGGTCAGTCTTGCTGTGGTTTTGTCCCCACTGCCACAAGTAATGAAAGTGAAAGCATAATGAGGCTGTGTGTCTGTCCGTCTGTGTGTGTGTGTGTGTGTGTGTGTGTGTGTGTGTGTGTGTGTGTGTGTGTGTGTGTGTGTGTGTGTGTGTGTGTGTGTGTGTGTGTGTGTGTGTGTGTGTGTGTGTGTGTGTGTGTGGTGTGCGCGTGTGTGTGTGTACGTGTGTACGTGTGCATGCATGCATGTGAGTGCGTGTGCATGTTTGTGTCAAGGAGGTTGTGTGCTGGCAGAACGCCAGCAGTGGAGGAGGTTTTCCTGGCTGTGTGAACTTTGACCCCCTTGCCCTTCAGACTACCGAACACAATAGAAGAGTGTAGAGGACGAGTGAGCATAACAGAGCAGAGCAGAGCGTTACAAAACGGAATGGAGTACAATAGAAGAGAACAATATAGTTTAAATGAGTTTGAACACAATAGAGTAGAACAAAAGAAAGTAGAACAGATTGATATACAGTGCATCAGAACAGAGAAGGAGATAATAAAGTCTAATTGATTTGTCTAATAACAAAAGAAAAAACACCTGTGGATCCTATGGTATCAGGTTAAAATCCACTTGGTTACATTGGTGACAGCGTTGGGATCTCACTGCCCTGTGAATCTGTATCCAGGTTTACGTAACAATGGGATCTCAGTTCCTTAACCCTGGGAAAGTGGGCGCGTGGACAACAAAAAAACCTGTGAGGATGCACTTCTCGGGGGGAGGAGGACTGTAAACTACTGAGGAGTCGGTCGCAATCAGCACCTGCTAACAGGTCTGACCCTTTAGCTTTGGAGAAGTCTTTATTTGACATGCAGTGACACACATGCGATGAGCGGCACACACACAGGAACACACACACAGGAACACACACACATGCAATTGTTGGGTCACCGATGCGATTAAGTCTCTGCACATGACCCATCCCGTCGTCCTTCCCCCCAAGGGCAGCCAGGAGCAGATAGGGGCGTCGGCAAGGGACCGCGCCCCGGGGACCAATCAAAGTGCTCCTGCCGTCTTCGTCAGGGACGCGACAGTGTTAGCGATCTGTTGTGCATGTTTTTCCATTGGGTTTCTCTTATCGGGGAAGAAACCCTTGCGAGGTATTACGTTACCATTGACTGAAAGAAGGCTCGTTGTCTGGTCAATGTAACATAATAAAGAGACGGTAGCCAAAGTAACCAACAAAATATATTTAATTGGGGGCACTCTAGTAGCACACCATGTAACGCGCTGCGTCGCGAAACGGCCGACCCGGGTTCGACTCCCGGACCCGGCGTCCTTTGCCGAATGTCTTCCCCTGCTCTGTCTCCCATTTCCTCCTCTCCCTCTCTCTCGGACTGCCCGTTAGTACAAACCAATAAAAATCTACAAAAACATATTAAATTCTTTTTTTTTAAGATATTTAATTAATAATTACCATGGTTTGAACAAAAAGGGAATATAAAATAATGACAAACGAAAACACAGAACTGCACAGACAGGATCAGCATCAGACAAAGGGGAAGACAGAACACTTATACATGAGGGAATGACGAGACGAGACACACCTGGGTTGATTACAAATGGGTACACCTGGAAGGGAAACAATAAGGACTACAAAACCAGGACAGGGAATTACAGCTAGACATAACACATCACACTAGGAACACCTGATCAGGGCACAAACACGTAACAGGGAAGAACATGCAAACTCCACACAGAAAGGCCTGGGGGAAACCCCACCTGGGTACCTGACAACGCGGACACCTGGTTCCAAAGCGGGAATCAAACCCTGGACCTTCTTGCTGTGAGGCGACAGTGTTAACCACCACACCACCGTGCCACCAGCTCAGCTGGTTAGTGCGGCCGCCTGTGGATCCTGGGAACCCAGGTTAAAATGTACACTTAAATTACACTTAGGTTACACTTAAATCACTTTACAGTGGAATGACTGCATACATTGTTCATTATGGGCCCCATGAAACGTCTAACCCTGGCAGGGTTAATGCCACGCTCAGAGAGCCAAGCACTCTACCCAGTGAGATCCACAGGACCTCCTCTCCTCTCCTCTCCTCTCCTCTGCATCTTCTGGCCGCCTCAGACCCACTCCTATCCGAGCCCCTGGGGGGTCATCAAAACGAAGCAGGCTATTCTGGTGGAACACACTCCTCACCA
>NC_140165.1:239360738-239438238 GCF_963971535.1 Notolepis coatsorum | reverse complement strand
TGGATGTAGCCAATTACTTAAAAATTTTCTTCACAAACATAGCCACAACACTGGTAAACAAACTACCCTCCCACTCAGGGCTTTATGGGGTAGAACACATAGTAGCTTACTACAAAAACCTAGGGGTCCGCAAGCACGACTTCAAGCTGGAAATGGTAACAACAGATGAGGTACTCAAAAAACTGAGCGCCCTCCAACCTAACAAGGCCACTGGCCATGACAACATCCCCTCCAAATTCCTCAGAGACTCAGCAGCCGCCATCACCCCAGTCATCACACACATAATAAACCTCTCCATAAAACAGGGACAGGTCCCCAAGGACTTCAAAATTGCGAGGGTGACCCCTCTGCACAAAAAGGGCAGCAAATTAGACCCAAGCAACTACCGCCCTGTTTCTATTCTCACCTCAATCTCGAAAGTCATGGAAAAATAGTCTACGAACAGGTCGAAAAGTACTAAGCGGAGAAAAATCTAATCTACGAATTCCAATCTGGCTTCAGAACATCCCACTCCACTGACACATGCCTTCTCTATTTGAACGACCACATCAAACAAGAGGTGGACGCGGGCAAATACTGCGGCATGGTCATGCTGGACCTACAAAAGGCCTTCGACACTGTCAATCACTCCATTCTGATTGACAAGCTAAAAGCAATTGGTTTTGATAGTCTATCAGTGAGCTGGATGCAATCCTACCTTATGGGGAGGGAACAGATGGTGGAGGTAAACGGTACCCTATCCCCCCCCCTCACAGTGAGCTGTGGTGTTCCACAAGGAAGCATACTAGGACCGCTACTGTTCCTAATTTATGCAAATTACATGTCGTCAGCTTGTGACTGCAACTTGTTCCTGTTTGCGGACGACTCAGCCCTGCTGGTCTCTGACAAGAACAAGTTACAGGTTGAAAAAACCCTCAGCTCGGAACTAGGCAAAATCTGCATAGGGCTCGCTGATAACAAACTATCATTACACATGGGCAAAACAGAGTCCATTATCTTCGGTTCAAATAACAAACTCAGCAAGACAGACGGCTTCTCAGTTACAGTGGGTGACAATATTGTCACAAGGAAAGATGAAATTACCTACCTGGGTTCCATCCTAGAGGCTAATCTCTCCTGTGACAAAATGGCATCCAATGTAATAAAAAAAGTCAACCAACGAACTGGATTCTTGTACCGGATCTCCTCTCTGGTAAACAAGAATACCCTGAAGACTGGCAGGAGCACTCATTCAAGGGTACTACGACTATGCTTGCACCTCGTGGTACCAAAGCACCTCAAAGGCGCTAAAAACAGAATTACAAACATCTCAAAACAAACTGGTCAGACTACTGCTTGACCTTACTCCTAGAACCCACCTCACCCTGCCCACTTTAACAACCTAGGATGGCTTAGAGTAGATGACAGAGTACAGCAACTTGCAATGGGCCTGGTCTACAAGATACACTACACGACCAAGGTACCCATGTACATGTCAAAATACTTCCCAAAGGTCAGTGAATACCACGATCACAACACCAGAGTGAGCTCCACAAATCATGTTAAACCCAGATTCGGCTCAAACAAGGGACTAAACACGTTTAGCAATTATGCCACATCAATGTGGAATGCCCTACCCAAAGCTGTAAAGGAATGTGAATCACTACCCACTTTCAAAACCACTCTCAAGGAACACCTACGGGAGACTGCAATTCGAAACTGGCCCCTGTAAATGTCTTAACCCAACCCGCTCCAATGTACAGTAATTTACCTAGTATGGTTTTGTCAATATTCCAATGTACAGTTTTGCCTGTTTGTACAGTGTCCCCGGCCCCCCAATGTACAGTTTTGCTTGTTTGTACAGTTCCCCCCCAACCCCCTCCAATGTAAATTACCTAGTATGATTGTCAATATCCCAATGTACAGTTTTGCTTGTACAGTTGTACAGTGTTTCCCCACCCAACCCCTCCAATGTACAGTTTTTACGTCAAATGTATATACTCCCTTTTCTGGACTCTTTTTGTATCACAAACAGTATTGTATTTGCAAATCTGGTAGGTAATAAATGTATAGATGTAGCAGTACTGTCTATCTGTATGTCATGTATGTCATATATGTCCTTATCAATTGAAAATGGGGGACCCTGATGTAAACAAGACGAAAGTCTTTCTCTGGTCTGCATCCCCTTAACAATTGTGTGTATTGAGCTGTACTGTATTGTACCCATTCTGCAATCTGTTAATAAAGTTTTCAATCAATCAATCAAACCAACGCAGGAGATGCTGGGTTCGAGCCCAGCTCTCGGCGTTGCTACCAGCTTGGCTGGTCGTTCATACTAATACAATTGGCAGTATTAGGGGGTGGGAAGCTGGTGGGTGGGAACCTGGCGCTGTGTACAGGTCAGGTCTCGGCGCTTGCTCAGCGGGGGCAGGACTTGGTGGAGATAGCGTGCCCTCCCACGCGTTACACTTCACCAAATGAGAGTCCTCGCTGCCAAGTGAAAAGACGTCACTGGCTGTCGCCGCACGTATCGAAGGAAGCATGCGATCGACTCGGGACGCCCTTGTACCGACTCGTAGGAGAACATGCGAACAACAACCAGGTAGGGGAGGGGGGGGGGGGGGGGGGAATTGGCACAACGACTAATTGGGACGAAAGAAAAAAAAAGAAAAAAAAGGCTGTTCAAGGGGGGATCCCCCTTCTTGGATGTCGGTGATAATAGGCTTGCTATGGATGATCGATGTGTGGAGAATAAAACAGATGAATAGTTGGTATTATAATAATAATAATAATAATAATAATAATAATAATAATAATAATAATAATAATAATAATAATAATAATAATAATAATAATAATAATAATAATAATAATAATAATAATAATAATAATAATAATAATAATAATAATAATAATAATAATAATAATAATAATAATAATAATAATAATAATAATAATAACTTTATTTGTATAGCACTTTTCATACAGAAGTTGCAGTTCAAAGTGCTTCACAACAACTTATCTCCAGCACACTTGAGAGTGGGGGGGGGGGGGTAAGGACGACCTCGACAGTCTGGGGAGTGGAGTTGTGAGTTGTCTCAGCAGAGAGGAGGGAGGAGATAGCGAGATAAAATTTGCATAGAATCAACACATGAGTTTGATATGAATTTTCATTTAAATGCCTGAGCAAAGAAGTAGGTTTTAAGCTGTCTTTTGAAGATATCTAGTAAGTTTGCTTCTCTGATGTTTTGGGGTAGTTTATTCCATATTTTTGGGGCATAGTTGATAAAGGCTGCATTACCAATCCTTTTTTGACTGTTTCTGGGAGCCTCTAGTAGTCCAGCAGTTGATGATCGCAGTGTTCTTGCTGGCCTGTAATTTATTAAAGTGTTGGTGATGTAGCTAGGTCCCTGTCCATTTAGAGCTTTGTATGTAAGGAGAAGGACCTTAAAGTAAATTCAAAATGTTACAGGAAGCCAGTGTAAAGCAGAAAAGACTGGGCTAATGTGCTCTTTCCTTTTGGTTCTAGTTAGCAGTCGGGCTGCAGAGTTTTGGATAAGCTGAAGCCTCCCTGTGGTTTTCTTAGGGAGACCCGTGAAAAGTGCATTACAGTAGTCTAACCGGCTAGATATGAATGCATGAATTAGCTTCTCGGCATCGTTTTGATTAATAACCCTGAGACTAGTGACCTCAGATTTGATCCAAGGGGTTAGTCCTCCCAGGTTCTTTATTAACGTTTCTTTTTTTGTTTTGGGGCAGATAATTACAATTTCAGTTTTGTTCTCGTTTAGTTTCAGGAAGTTCTTACTCATCCATTTATTTATTGCCAGTAAGCAGTCTGTAATGGAGTTAATCACTGTATCATTTGGTTCAGCAGATATGTACAATTGTGTATCATCCGCATAGAAACCTACATTATGTTCTCTGATGATATCACCCAGCGGTAACATGTAAAGGGAGAAGAGTAAAGGACCTAAGCAACTCCCTTGTGCTACTCCATAGTTGTTGTCATATATCTCAGACATGTGGTCTCCTAGTTTAACATAGAATTATGTACATATACGTGTAAAGATTTTAAAGATTTAAATAGAAGAACAAAGAACAACAACAACAAAAGATAAAGCATAGGGAAACGAGCGCTGGTATGAAAATCGGATAAAGGCTAAATGTCAAGGCTCGGAGAATTTCACAGCACTGTACAATTGCATGTGACAAATAAACTTAAATTATGAACTGTTTTCTATTGTTTTCTGTACTGACCTTCACCTGACTGAGCTTACACAAAACGTAGCTGGAAAATCTCTGGGTGTCTGGCATCTGTAGCATGTATGTCTGTTGTTTCTTGTATTCCTGTGGATATAGACCCTTTAAACGTGTGGATTACGTAGGATACAACCTCATTGAAACAACCAGATGGAAAACTATTGATGGAGCCATGGTGCCGTGATGGGCCTGAGGGACTACTACTAATGACTATGATTTAGACTGCAATTCATATGAACCCTTTCACTGCCACACCAGGGGCGTTTTTAGGGTTAGAAAACATTGGGGGCTTCAGCCCGGGGGGGTGGAGGGGTGCGTCAATAATACGCAATTTTAGAGTAATTAGAGATGAATACTGAATAACTAGAATCATTAGAGGTTCTCAAAGTGAGGTCCAGGTCCATGAGAGGGATCTACATGCTACATGCTACAAAAAAAAAAAAAAAAAAAAAAAAAAAAAAAAAATTCAAAGTTAACAGGACCAAATCATCAGTTTCTTATTTATTTAGCCAGATAAAACATTGATCTGGTCCAAGAAGCCCCAACAGGAGTACAAATATACATATATACTAGGGATGTCCGATATTATCGGCCGACCGATATTATCGGCCGATATCGGCAGTAAAATGTGATATCGGAAAATATCGGTATCGGTTTAAAAAAAAAAAAACAATAACAATATTTGTTATATATATATCCAGTGAAATGATTAGTTACCTGAAATTATTCAGTTTTTTGGGGGGGGGGAACCCTGCATATATCGGTATCGGTTGATACCGGTTGATATCGGTATCGGAAATTAAGAGTTGGACAATATCGGAATATCGGTATCGGTAAAAAAGCCAATATCGAGCATCCCTAATATATACACATATATATACATAAATATATATATAATATATATACATATACTGTACATACATACACATATACACCAATAACAAAATAAAAACACAGTTAAGAATCATACACATAAGCAAATAAACAAACAAACAAACATATGCACAGCCTATGTACAAAATAAATAAACAGTTCATCTCTAGTCTTTACAGTTTTCTTCAATTGCATAAACACTCAAATCAAAAGTATTACACAATTATCAAAACCTTACACTCAAGGAGCAAAATATAGGCCCAGATTTGCACCCCTACAATGTCAGCCTCACTTTTTGCAAAACAATACACACAGTGATTTGCAAAACACTAAACACACTTGCATTACATTAGACACAGAATGTCAAATTACCACACATATGAGCCTATTGGTTAAACACAGCCATCAGATGCACAAACACACACCGTTGCTTAATTGTAGATACACAATCAGGTTTAAGCACTATAAAAATGCAGCAGGTGAGTTCACCTGTCTTCAACCAAAATGGAAGGAGAGTGAAGTACTGTACACAGAGAACGTGAAAATATACAATACATTCACCAAACACTACACAAGACAACCAATGATGCAGACTGATGAAAATATACATTTTCTCCCATTTTCCCAAATCAGTCAACATGTCAACATGGAGAATCACAACAAAAAATTATCTTGCCAGATCCAGCTAGGCAAAGAGATAATGTCTAGTATTTTCTGTTTAAATCTTTTCAAAAAAAAATTTTGTTACTGTCATTTTAACCTGTACTGGATACAGTATTTTATGTTTGTCTGATATTTGCTGAGCTTACAGTGTTATGCTATAGTAGCATGAAAACTGGGACGTGTATTGTTGTGATTCTCCATGTTGAAATGTTGACTGATTTGGTTATATGGAGAGAACATTTATATTTTCATCAGTCTGCATCATTGATTTGGGTATATGGAGAGAAAATGTTATTTTTTTCATCAGTCTGCATCATTGATTTGGGTATATGTAGATAAATTAATTATATTTTCATCAGTCTACAGCATTGGTCTTGTGTAGTGTTTGGTGAATTTATTGTATATTTGCACATTCTCTGCGTACTTCACTTACAGTACTCTAATCACTGAGAAGTAGAATTGCTAAATGTGTTTTAGGTTAAGCACAGCAGTGTGTGTAACTGGTTCAAACAGAATTAAGTCATATGAAACGTGTGTTTCATATGGTAACAAAATTAGTGTATGGTTTTGACAAGTGTTTAATTTAGCAAAGGATCTGAGGTGTTCTGATAATTGTGTGTGTGGTTGTGCTAATTGTGTGTTTTGAAACACCGAGCCCCGTTTTCAAAATCATGCTTAGGCAATCGAAAAAAAACTGTATTGTGTGTTTCATTATATACATATGTTTCAGTCTTCTCATAAAAAAAAGATTAGATTTTTGGGTCTTTTCCTGCCTTTGGTCCGCTTTGCATTCACATCTCAAATGAACCGCAGCAGGGTTCACTTGCAAGAGTGAATGAGCTTTCACACCACCCCAAACCAACCGGACTATCCGAGGTTCGATTAAAGCTTATTATAGGACACTGGACATGGGTATGGATGGCTCCAGGTGCTGCTGCGTTAAAGTGCACATCTTCAATATCTGTACTATTTAAAAGCACAGTGCAGGACACACTCAAAGGTTATCGCACCTCAGAGATGGCAGTGGACATGTATGACAGGACAAAGGCCATATGTAATGGCCTTTGGATTGAGGAACATACTACCAGCCAAAGGAGGAAGCAGAAAAGGATGGACGAGTATGTAGTTGAGTCATCTTGTGGCACAAGCTCAGACCTCAGCTCAGGAGATCAGCTGAGACAGAGACTGTTCTATCCAGTCGTCGACAGAATGCTGCAAGAGCTTGAGAGCAGGTTCTCATGAGTTGGATAACAACTTATGAGAGGCATACAGGCATGTTATCCAGCCTCAGACCAGTTTCTCTCAGTGGAATTGCTGCAACCCCTCGCCACACATTACAATATCCAACTATTGCCAGAGGAGATCACAGTTGCAAAGTGTTTCCTGGTCAGGACAGGCAGAGATGCAGTCCCTACTATCCAAAGTGTCTTTTCCCTCCTGGATGATAATAATAATAATAATAATGCATTTGATTTATAAGGCGCCTTTCAGGACACTAAAAAAAAAGTCCACAAATCGGTGAATGAAAAAATTATAGGATCAAATGAAAACTACTTACTAAAAATGTTTAAAAGTACTAAAAACCAACAAAAAATACCAAACACTAACAAACATTCAGCACAGACAATGGGGATGCTGACATCTAAAAAAAAAAAAAAAAAAGTAAAAAAAAAAAGTAAATTTCTTTTTATTTTTATTTTTTAGATCCGGGGCTAGGAGAAAAACATCCCGGGCTAAAGCCCCGGAAGCCCAGGGCTAACGACGCCACTGTGCCACACCACAGAAGGTTAAGTAAAGTTGTTGTTTTCTAAGCTGCAGAGAAAATAAAGAGAGTGGAAGACAAAGAGAATGGGGGAGAGAGATGGAAAGAAAGAGAGCGAGAGATGGATAGAAAGAGAGAGAAAGAGAGATGGAGAGAAAGGGAGAGAGATGGAGAGAAGGATATAGAGAGATGGGGAGAAAGGGAGAGAGATGGAGAGAAAGAGAGAGATGGAGAAAAAGGGAGAGATATAGATAGATGGAGAGAAGGGGAGAGAGATATGGAGAGAAAGTGAGAGATGGAGAGAAAGGGAGAGAGATGGGGAGAAAGGGAGAGAGGATGAGAGGGAGAGAGAGATGGAGAAAGAGGTGGAGAGAAAGGGAGATGTGAAGAGAAAGGGAGAGAGAGATGGAGATAAAGGGAGAGAGATGGAGAGAAGGGGAGAGATGGAGAAAAAGGGAGAGATATTGATAGATGGAGAGAAAGGGAGATAGAGAGATATGGAGAGAAAGTGTGAGATGGAGAGAAAGGGAGATGGAGAGAAAGGGAGAGAGATGGGGAGAAGGGGAGAGAGGATGAGAGAGATGGAGAGAAAGGGAGAGAGAGGTGGAGAGAAAGGGAGAGATGGAGAGAAAAGGGAGAGAGATAGATGGAGAGAAAGGGAGAGAGATGGAGATAAAGGGAGAGAGAGGAGAGAAGGATAGAGGCAACGGGTTAGAGGTAACGATAGAGAAATGGAGAGAGGGGAGACATGTGTTTTATTGCTTGTTTATAAGACTAACACTAAACAAGTGTGTGTGTGGCCATATAGGAAATGCATCTGGAACCAGAGACTGAGAGAAGAAGAGTGAGGATGGTGGGGGTGAGGGAGGAGGGAGAACATGCAGGAAAGGATGCAGGGAGAAGGAGAGGGAGGGAAGGAGAGAGGGAGGGAAGGGACAGAGGGAGGGAGGGGAGGGATATAGGGAGGAGGGAAGGAGAAAGCTGGAGGGAGGGAGGGAGGGAGAGAGAGCTGGAGGGAGGGAGAGAGAGCTGGAAAGGGAGGGAGGGGGAGGGATGGAGAGAGAGCTGGAGGGAGAGAGAGAGATGGAGGGAGAGGGAGAGAGAGGAGGGAGAGCTGGAGGGAAGGAGAGAGCTGGAGGGAGGGAGAGAGAGGGAGGGCAACGTTTCTTGGAAAGGGACCAGGTCTTAATTAGTGAATGTCTGAAAGGAGACGCTGGCTCTTCTCACTAAAATGTGTGTGTGTGTGTGTGTGTGTGTGTGTGTGTGTGTGTGTGTGTGTGTGTGTGTGTGTGTGTGTGTGTGTGTGTGTGTGTGTGTGTGTGTGTGTGTGTGTGTTAGTGTGCACTTGTCTGTGTGTGTTTGTGTTCCTGTGTGTGTGTGTGTGTGTTAGTGTGCACTTGTCTGCGTGTGTTTGTGTGTGTGTGTGTGTGTGTGTGTGTTAGTGTGCACTTGTCTGTGTGTGTTTGTGTTCCTGTGTGTGTGTGTGTTAGTGTGCACTTGTCTGTGTGTGTTTGTGTTCCTGTGTGTGTGTGTGTGTGTGTGTGTGTTAGTGTGCACTTGTCTGTGTGTGTTTGTGTTCCTGTGTTCCTGTGTGTGTGTGTGTGTGTGTGTGTGTGTGTGTGTGTGTGTGTGTGTGTGTGTGTGTGTGTGTGTGTGTGTGTGTGTGTGTGTGTGTGTGTGTGTGTGTGTGTGTGTGTGTGTGTGTGTGTGTGTGTGTGACAGCATGGCCCCAGGATATTAATTGTTCACATTTAAGATACAACCTGGACACTGTTCTTGTGCATGTGTGTGTGTTAGTTTAAGCATGTGCATGTCTCTAAAAGAGAGGGAGAAAGAGAGATTGAGTGTGTGTGCAGGGACGTGCACAGGGCTTTAGAGGGGCAGGTGCTCAAAGGCTGAAAATGGCACTGGGCCTGTGCTATTTTTGGGGGCCCTTTTTATGCTTTTTAGGGGTTTTTGGTGCTCACTTATCCTTGAAAGACACTTTTATCACTGACTTAAAAGGCCCATACATCTCCATAAATGTTCAGGGCGGAGGGAATAAGTGCTTACCCTACAGACCCCAAGTCTGTTAGGATAGCAGACTCGGTTGGCACTGCTTACCTTTTTAAAATAGCTTTTAAATGAATTATTATCTTTATTTCATTGTCATATTTTATTATAATTTGTATCATTGTTTTATGTAGTTTCTTTTATAATTTTATTTGTTCTTTTTTAATGTCAACATATTATTTAAATGATTCAAATGGCTCTCAAACATGTTCCGTTGTGATGTCACAGTATGATGTCATAATCAAACATTTTAGAACATTTGTGATGTCACAGTATGATGTCATAATCAAACATTCTAGAGCATTTGTGATGTCACAGTATGATGTCATAATCAAACATTCCAGAACATTTGTGATGTCACAGTATGATGTCATAATATAACATTCTAGAACATTTGTGATATCACAGTATGATGGCATAATAGAACATTCTAGAACATTTGTGTACAGTATATATTCAATAATTATCTCAGAAGATTTTAGATCTCAGATATCACTTGTTGTTTCCGGCTACTTTTCCTTAAGCTTGAATATATTCTGTAGATCATTTTAAAATCCCCACATGGAAAAGGAAACAATGTCCTGTACAATCCTTAATGAGCTGCATCTGGAGGGAAGGTTCTGTGATGTGGTTATTAAAGTCAACAGCACTGAGTTTAATGCCCACAAGGCCCTCCTGTGTGACTGCAGTGACTATTTCAGGTAAGTTTAGCTTGGTTCAGGTTAGCTTGGTTCAGGTTAGCTTGGTTCAGCTTAGCTTGGTTAGTAAACAGATGCCATACCGGACTTTTACTGTAAACAGATACTATACTGTACTTCTACTGTAAACATACTATACTGTACATATACTGTAAAAATATAATATACTGTACTTCTACTGTAAAACGATACTATACTGTACTTCTACTGTAAACAGATAATATACTGTACTTCTACTGTAAACAGATACTATACTGTACTTCTACTGTAAACATATACTATACTGTACGTATACTGTACTTCTACTGTAAACAGATACTATACTGTACTTCTACTGTAAAAAGATACTATACTTCTACTGTGCTAACACCCTATACTTCTACAGTGAAATATATTACTACACAGGACAGAATGTTGCTTACTGTTTACTCATCAGATATCTCTATACTCTGCGTCCCACAGAGCCCTCTTCACTCGCTGGAGCGACTCAGAGAAAGCAGTCTACACTATCCCTGGGGTGTCCCCGGGTATGATGCAGCTCATCATAGAGTACGCCTACACACGCTTTGTGCTGGTGACAGCAGAGAACGTGGAAGAGCTTCTGGTGGCTGCAGACCAGCTTCTCGTCACTGGAGGTTTGCGGACATCTACTGTTGAGTTAAAACTCATGAGTGGAGCATGTCAAGACACCTCAGACAACTACCAACTACATCTCCCAGAGTGCATCAGCTGCAAGATGGCTGCCGTTGGCTGATTGAACAGCTGTTAAAGGCTGGTGGTGGAGACACTCACAGAACAAACAAACAAAGCAAGCTGAAGGTCGACCCAAGGAGCTCTACCCCCAAAGACGCCAATGGTCGGTTATGTTCTACTTATTCTACTGTTTATTTATACTTCTGCTTAAATGTGGTTAAAATCAGGCTAATTCAATTGTGTGTTTAGTAGCTCCAACTGTTTCAGTCTACACATTCACTTGCTTGAGAGTTGGTTTTCATTTATGTTTAAAAGTCTCTCTTTACAAATTAAGACCAAGTTAGAAATGTTAAAATGATTTAAGAATTTGAAAGACTACTAAAAAGGTCGACAACTCATGTTTAAAGGTTTAAAATGCCTTGTTCAATCAGAGCTGATCTACAAGCTTAAAGTTTAGCTATATTTCTTCACTTATTCAATTTAAAATACCAAATGTTTACTTGACTTGAATCAAATGTTTACTAACTTGAATCATTTATTAAAGGTTACAATTCAGAAATGATTAATTGAAAATGACTTTAAAATAATTGGGTTAAAATGTCGACTTTATGAGTTAATTTAAGACTGTGTTAAAATTTCGACTTTATAAGGTAATTTAATACTTTACATTTTGGCATTCATTGTGTAAACACTATCGTTAAAAGACGTTTGATTATTTAAAATATATATTTAATGTTTAAAATCAACCATGTTTAAAAAGAACTTATTGGTTTGAAAAGATGTTTATTGTTGTTTATTGTTTATGTTTATTGCATTGTTAAAACCTTTTTCTTTGTTTTCGAAGGTTTTCAACCTATATGAAGAACCAACCAGTCAAGAATCAACTGCAACTGAAACGGTTGAAAAGTTGAAAATAAAAATTGACTTGGAGTTGGAACTTGGAGTTGTTTCCTTATGTCCTTTGGAGTGGAAAGCAAGAGTTGACTTTACATCTACTGCTGCCCTGACCTGAGGCGCAAGGCCCATCTCTTCATCGTGTGCCACTTTGAGGAGATGCTGCGCGTCTCACAGGAGTTTGTGGAGCTGTCCCCGCAGCAACTGGTGGACATCATCGAGAGGGATAACCTGAACGTGAAGAACAAGGAGACGGTGTTCGAGGCCGTCCTCTGTTGGATCGACCACTCCTGTGAGGAGCGTAAAACACACATCCCTTTGCTGCTGCCCAAGGTAACAAATTGTATTACTGTGCATTACATTAAAACAACACTAGGTTCCCTAGTACAGTGGTTCTCAAACATTTGGGTCCAAACTGTTCCCTAGCAACAGAAACCGTCTACAACCGATGTCTAAGTTGTACCCGCTGTCTGCTTGTCTCTTCCCAGGTTCGCATGGGCTTGATGAGGCCTGACTACTTGCTGAACAACGTCCAGAACAACCCTGTGGTGAGGGACAGCCACGACTGCAGGTCCCTCATCCTCAGCGTCCTGAACCCCCCTGGCTCCGACAGGCTCCCAAACCCCCTGACCTGCCCACGCCTGCCCCAGGAGGTCCTATTGGCCATCGGAGGCCAGAGTGGCGGCATCCCGACCAATGGCATGGAGGCTTACGATATCCGAGCCAACTGAAAACAGCCCCCCCGGCGGAAGGGGCGTATGCTGGCGTTGTTGAGCACCATGACAAAGCCTCCATTAAAAAAAACCACCCAGAGGGGTCGAGGCAGAGAAGGCTGACACGATTGGCAGACGTCATGAACGTGCAGGGGCACACTCAACCGGGTAACCCGGGAGTTGACTCTGCTCCAACACACCAGGGAATCAACCACCCTCTCAGTACACAGACGGTGGTTGTTCCTATAACCCCTCAAGAAAAAACTCCAAAACACACCTGCGGGTATACACTGGCTATACCGCAGTACAAGTGTTTCAGTTTCCAAAAAAGGGTTATTCCAGGCCTACGGGTCGACGAAAACATTACTTCGGACCGGGCCCGGCGGCTCGGGAAGCACACAGGGTTACCAGAGGAGGTCCAAAAGACTACCCCAACAGCCCCCTCTTCGCCACGCGTGAGAGAGGAGCGAAAATAATGGAGAACCAGCCCTAAGCTCACTGCACTTGGTATTCCCAGGCGGTCTCCCAACCAAGTACTAACCAGGACCGAACCTGCTTAGCTTCCGAGATCGGACGAGATCGGGCGTGTACAGGTTGGTATGGCCGTAAGCCATTACGATAGTGCAGAGTACAACATGTACCCAACAAAGGGTCTCCATAACGCCTAACCCTGTGACACCCGGGCCGACCCGGCATTTTTCCCCCCGAAAAAAGCACAAGTCCCTCAGGGTACGTGAACAGCAGATCTGCATCCCCGGCGGACAACGGGTTAACTGACCTGGACCAGCGCGACCAGACCAGTCCCGTGCCCTAACCACGCCGACATGCCCACTCCAGAAGAGGGTGGTATGCGTGTCGATCTAAAACATGAAAAGAGGGCGCCACCCAGACGGTCCCATTTGGACCGCGCTCAGTGGCCCACCCCAAGGGCGTGAGACCCCTCTACCTATGTTCTGATCTATTCCGTTAACATCCCCC
The DNA here is from genome assembly GCF_963971535.1 of Notolepis coatsorum. Lineage (NCBI taxonomy): Eukaryota > Metazoa > Chordata > Actinopteri > Aulopiformes > Paralepididae > Notolepis > Notolepis coatsorum. The sequence goes on along the minus strand of NC_140165.1, from coordinate 239,424,670 downwards.
AGATATGAACGAGAATTCATCGAGACAACCTAGTAAACTGGCGCTCAGAAGAGACAAAACTCCATCCCAGTTGCCCTATAAAAACGCTGTTTTAATAACGAGCAACCAAGGCGCACTTAGCCCCTGCGTGATTCTTAACAGAAACACCCCGAGCCAGCACTATGTACGCGTCGAGACCCAAACACATCAATGGATAGTCTAGCAAGACACCAAACATTGTTCCTTCAAGTCGCCTGGGAGAACGACACGGAGCCGTCGTGCTTCATGTTCCTTCCTCTTTTTATTTAAAAAAGAAAGAAACACAGACTGACATGAATCCCACGTGACGCAGCTGAGGGTAAAAATTGTTTACATTTTTAAATCCCACCACCCTCGCCACAGGGAGGAGACGGAAATCCCCAGAGAGACTTCCCACGCGAGCTGTATAGATTGAAAAGAATATATTGCAACATTGAGCCATGTAACACTTGGGTTAGGGCTCTCAGAGGAGGAGGCACTGAACCAATACACACTCAATAATCGAATTGAATCGAATACACACACAATTGAGCAGAACTCCTTTTTGAAGTTCTACTCACCTTGACAATCTGAGGAGGAGGCTCTGAAACTCTGAGGAGGCTCCCTCACAGGGAAGGAGAGTCCGAACTCACAGAAGGCACTTCTCCCCGAGGAGTTGCTTCGTGAGGAGGAGCTCTGACAACTCCCTGAAACAGATCCATAACATGGACCTGAACAACCCACGGAAGTCTTACCAACAGAGACGCGCTCAGTGACGTACTCTATGGCGGGGGAATTTCCGCTGTGCACACGCCCAATATTCCAGGGCGTGGGACCAGGAAAACTCCCCCCCCTCTTGCCCTGTAACGTGCCGAACAGCAACGTGACAGGAACCTTGAAGGACAGGAGGTTTTAACCCCTGACCAATCAGAAAAGGGGAGGAAAGGATTACCAGTTCACCCCTTTACGACCCCACACCCATGATACGATGTAATGACAAGTAGAGCATGACACAGTCATAGCCTGCTACATGAAGCATCGAACAGCCTCACATAGCTCATGTGCTAACCTGCCATCTGATTTTTACTAAGGAAAAAACACAGAACAGAGAGGGCCCCTTAAGAGCCCCGGTACCAGACTTACACATGTGCTTCTGTGGGCCAAACCTAACCCAGTTGTAGATCACAAGACACACACAACCCTTCATCACAACAAAAAATGGTAAAGTACACTCTTACAGAGGAACGCCATTTTTCATAACGAGAGAATACAGAATCCTCGATTATGTATTGGCCACAGGCCTTGCTAAGCAAACATGATAAGTGACCAAACAATCTTTTCTTTAGGAAAAAATTGTTTCTCAAGCGGAAAGCACAACCCCAGCAATTAAGCTGAGGGTTACATCGTATCCCCACAAACACAGTGACACAATATATTGTAACCAACATGTCTGAGAGGAGGGGGGGAAGCCCCAGGGAAACCGGGGGGACACCCCTCTTATCTTACCCTTGATACGACCAAGGCGAACAGGCACCTCTGTTAATGTGTGAACATACTGTTCATTGTCATCACAGGCTGAGAAAAAGATTCATTCCTCAATCACACGTCGCTAAGCATAGCTTTACAGGTTTAATTAACCCTCTTAGTTGTGAGTTCACCCACGGTACAAGTACAACGTTACATGAACACACATGTTCTCATCACAACCAAACCAGTTCATTTTTACACACGTAAAAAACAACGCCGATTCACTGCAGAGAGAAGCTATACCAGCGACAAGACAATTCACACACAACACGCGTCGTATCCTCAATGTATTGCAGCAACACATGTTTTGGAAACATCGTTATTACAAAACATTTAGAAGGGAAGAAAAGAAGAAGTGTTTAAAGTCCGGTCGGGACTCCTACCTTCACCCAGAACGCAGGCCGAAAGAACCGCAACACAGGTTAACGGGACACCGAGTTGAACCCAGCACCTCCTGCGCCGGTGACGAGGGTATGTCCGCAACGCCACCCAGCCGCCGTTCTCCATGTTGACGAAGTCCTCGCTGGCACTGGCAACCGGGTGTAGGGTCGACTAACATCCTCTGTCAAAGATGACGTCGTTGTCAGAGTGTTTTAAGGCATGTTATAGTCACAGTATCGTTTCAACAGTGTAGCATTAAGCTAACAGCCGTCCGACTGATAGCAACAAGCTAACGTTTACTAGCCTGGTAAACACAGCGAGCTAGCGCTGCAGCTAACAGCTGACTGGCTAACACAGTAGGCCACAACTAGCACGCCAGCTAAGCAGCTATCACCTGAACTGTACACAACAACATAACAAGCCACACTTCAGACAGGCCGCTGTCCAAGTCCCTCCCCAACCTAAGAGGGAAAAGAAAAAGAATGTCAAACACAGTTTTCAACGGTGATCCAGACATACAGCGGGGCCAGCCGACTTTGAGCATGGAACTCCCGATAAAGAAGAACCTATGCCCACATTTCCTCGTTAGGGTGTACTTTCACTTTTATGTGAAAGATGGGGCCTGCACGGCACAGAGAAGCATCCGCTCGAGAATCCTGGGTTCACCAGGTCCTGGTCGCGGCCCACTAGATTGACCATCATGGGCGTCAGACCAAGATCCTCCGACCGCCGTTTAAGCCGAGCAGAGGACCCCAGTCTGGAGTCTGCGTTTCGTAAAATTGTCAGCTAACCCCCACAGCATCAACAACAACCAGAGCTCGCAAGCAAAACAGTACGTACCCCACCCTGGAAACAACCGCTTCTCACAACAGTCGGTGCTTCCCACAGTCCAGCTGTATGGCCGGAGGGCCAAACCCATCCAGCCGCAGCAAGGAGGACTGTAGATGGGGAGCATGTCAGCGGCGTGAGCTCCTAATACGAAAAAGCTGTTGAAGGTCAGAATGATCATCATCTTCCAGACACTCCAGTAACAAAGACAATATCGCCGTATTTTCTAGAAATAGTGAGAGAGAAAATAAAGATATGATGTCAACGTATCTTCCCGTTCTTTTGTTTTCCAACTTTCTTCTACTAACAACCTCGTCAAGTGGGGATCTACCGAAGGCACTTCCTTGTGGTGAAAGTGAAGAAGGAGGCGAGTAAGTGACCACACACCTGCTTATGAAGGTAAGCGGATGGGGGTGTGGCCAGACGAATGTTGGGATGTAAAGGTACATGGTGGAATTTTTTATTCAGTGCACGTGCACGAAGTGAAGTACAGTGCAGATGATGCTGAGCGAAAGCCATAATGAAACAGAACCTAGCAATAGGAGCAAAGCACCACAGGCGATGTGGAGGAGAGAAACCTTAGAAGGGCCGTTCAAGGGGGGATCCCCCTTCTTAGATGTCGGTGATAATAGTGTTGCTATGGATGGGTGGAGAATAAAACAGGCGAATAGTTGGTATGTATGTACATATACGTGTAATAAAACACAAATATGTGCATGGCATGCAATAGCAACTGGGGTACATTAGAATTTTTTTTAAACATTTAAATATATTACAATTATACTCAGTAGAACAAATGTATATATCTTATACCCAGCTTAATCACTTTATTAATATTACTATTGCACTTTACTGTTACATTTGCACTGGGGTTGGATGCCACCCTTATTTTCATTGTAATGTACTTATGCTGTATTATGACAATACATTTCAATGTAATTAATCTAACTGGTACTATGACCTGAATGATGGTCCTAGAGGTCAGTGATGTTATGCTCTTTTGGTGTTTTGGCGATGGTGGTGTAAGAGAGTGCTGTCTTAACGTAAGAGTGCCGTCTTAACAGGTCGTGGGAAATCTCCCATATAGGCATTGTATATATTGTATACCAGGGTGGAGAGCTGGTGACTGCATGCGAATGCCCTCGTATGCCCTGTGTATGGGGACATGTCACCCATATAGAAACACACCTCTTCAATCAATATCTGAGATGCAAATAAATAAATAACCTTAATAAATATAATATTTATATATTGTAGTGGGTTCTATAGAGACATAATTCCCCATGGTATTGTTTTGATGTGTTGATGGGGCACTGTCACTTTAAGGAGGTTGGTTTTGGGGTTGGGCTGAGAGGAGACGCCCTGTGTGGGGTTTCATTGATAAATGTTTGATTACTACGAGCTGTCAGAAGCTAGCCCGGCATAGTTCTGACAGCTGTCACTTGTGCTACTGCGAAATAAATGACACACGACTTTGTGTTGTCAACTGATAGAAATTGTGCGTTTCTCTATTCCGATAATTTCTACAATATAATATATATATATAAATAACTGTCTTTTACTAGTACCTTACTACTATGTATTATGTTATTATCCGTATACTACTACCTACCATGCTAATATGTCTATTATACTATGCGCTCAGGGTGTAACACTCAAGTTCAACACTATTTGACGAACAATGCTACTGACCATAAGCTGCCAGAGATGGACATCTCTTGCTGACCAGAAAACCACACACTTTTCTGATAGTGGGGTGCCTGGACACTCAGTTATTTAAAATGTATATGCGAAAGTTTCGTTTTCACTTCTAATGTGAAGATAAGGATCTATAGAACAATTTTGGCTTGAGTGTCAAGAAACCAGTTTAATTTAATAAAAATGTATCCAAAATGGCCACAATCGAAATCATGAATTCTTTAAAAACGTCTTAATGTTCACACAATTGCTGTGTAATATAATTTTGTATTGCTATTTTAAGTTAATACTGTGTGAGGAATCAACTGGAATTCAAATATTGATGTTTTGAATATTCTGGTATGGCACAAATCAAAGATGGCTGCAATTTCTGTATTTATTTCGAATTACGCTTCATAACTTTTATTCTATTGAACCTAGAATGGTGATGTTGGTGCCTGTACCCAGGGCCGCCTCAGGGGGTGTGCGAGCAGTGCGGTCGCACAGGGCCTCGCGGGAAGGGGGGCCTCGCAAAAAAAAAAAAAAAAAAAAAAAATTATTAATTTTTTTTATTATTATTATTTTATTTTTTTTTTTTTTTTTGCGAGGCCCCCCTTCCCGCGAGGCCCTTTTTCATCACAGACCTAAAATCTAGTTTTGCTTATATGCTTATATATTTCACATTAGACACGTTTGTAGAATGTGTCTGACTTGTTCCTGGGTCTGCAGTCCTGCAGCTGCAGACATACTCACTATTGGAGCTCAGCCTCTGGGGTTCTGCAGCAGCATTGGTTTCAACGAAGGGAGTGGTTTTACTTACATCATGTGTAGACAGTGCGCCGGCAGCGTGAGTCGGCTGCGTTTGACATTTTCGCGCGTGCAGCTTTTGACTATGCTTAGTTATGCCCAATAGCCAAGACGAAGAAAGAGGTCGGTCATTATCAGTCGGTCGGTCACCAACCAAGGAACGTTGACGAAAGGCCTCTCGCTAGCGGGACAAATGGCCGGAGCCTTTCATGGTATAGCCATGTCGGCTAGTAGCTAGCTTAGCTAAATGCTAACTAGCGTTAGCTAACCTGGCGAGGCGAGTGGATGTCTTTTCAAAAGAAGGAGAAGGAGACGTTGATACTGCGTTATGGTGAGTGACCGTAAGTCAACATATGATTATATACCCGCCGTGGATCTGTCTTTCTCTCTCTGGAGCCAAACTGGTCGACTACTGTAGCTAATACTACTAGTAGCTAACGCTAACGGTGTGTGCCTGCTGGTGGTGAGAGCACCTGGCTGTATGCAGCTACATAGAGCCACGTGCCTGATTGAGCTAACTGTTAGCCAGACGCCATGTGTGGGCTGGCTGGCTGGCTGTCGGCCCACCACGTCCTCCCCACACCCAGTCTCCTCGGCCGGAGCCGTGGCCCCCCGTACTATACCAGGAGGGAGGGGTGGGGAGCGAAGGTGGAGGGAGGCGCGCTGAGGCCTTTCGTCAACGTGGAGACCTGTGTTGCGCGGCCTTTCGCCCTGCGCCCTCGTGCAGGTAACTAAGATTAATGAAAATGTCATGACATTACCCCACTCTTACTTCCTTCCCCTCCCGAATGTTTTGTTAATAACGATGTTTTTTTCCAGGCAAAACATATGCTACTTCACAACATTTGGAGATACGACATGTGCTGTGTGTGAATGGTGTAGCTTGTGTAGCTTGTGTAGCTTGTGTAGCGTTGGGCCATTGGCCAAAGCTGTGTGTGGCCTGGTGTCACAGAGTACCTGGCTAGCCTATTTAGCTGATGTCGGCCATTGGCTCCTTGCTTTGGTTTCTCTGGTATACCCTGCTCTTCTTGTTGGATTTAAGTGTTGATCTTTGTCCTTTTGAATCTGTCATACATGCTCTAGTCTCTAACACACACACACATGACAAACACACATGTTCTCTCTCTCTCTCTCTCTCTCTCTCTTTCTAACACACACAGTCTGCCTATGGCGGCCTTTCTCGATGGCTAGGCTGTGCTCAAGGATCTTCAGTCACAGTGCTCAGGTATTCTGCCACTGTGTACTCTCTGTTTAGGGCCAAATAGCATTTCAATTTCTTTCCAATGTGTCTCTCTCTCTCTCTCTCTCTCTCTCTTTTGATCTTTGTCCTTTTGAATCTGTCATACATGCTCTAGTCTCTCTCTAACACACACACACATGACAAACACATGTTCTCTCTCTCTCTGTACACTGTATATTGACTGTAGAACGGGAGCTCTCTCTCGCTCTCTCTTTTGCTATATGTTGACTGTATCATGCCCCGCCTCGGGCAGCGCTATTATTTAAGAATATGTTGACTGTATATATAAAAAAAAAAAAAAAATATATATATATATATATATATATATATATATATTTTTTTTTTTTTTTTTTTACCTTTGGGGGGGGGGGGGGGGGGGGGCCTCGCGTTAAATCTCGCACAGGGCCTCGCATTTCTTCCAGGCGGCCCTGCCTGTACCTATAGGTTTTCATGAATGAGTAATTGAATCAAAATAAAATAAACATGATTGGAGCATATATTATATGATATTTCACACAAATGAGACAATAAATATGTGGAGAACTAGAGTTAGATATGAGAACTGTAAACAACAGTTGATTGTGAAGAACAAACGATGATTGTGAAGAACGTCCTCATCACAAGAAAGGATCTGCATCTCAGCACCAATGTCAACGCCATGCCAAAGACCTGATGGAGGTGTTGCAGTGTGTGTATGTGTGTGTGTTACTTCACTTGGCGTGCCTTGACTTGACTTGGCTTGGCATGTGTATGTGTATGTGTGCACATGTGTTTTTGTGTGTTTTCTTGGGAAGAATGAACTTGCAAGAACACAAGTTCAGAGGACGCATATCTTTCAGTGTCTGAGATGGACAGCGTGCTCAAGGTCGGGCTATTGCACAATACCTCCACCAACTGGCTGCTTATCAGGTTGGGTTGGAAAGTAATATCATCCTACTATAAAATGAGGAAACCTCTGTCTGTCTGTCTGCATCCATTTTTCTCCTCAGGGGCTAAAGTGGTTCAGGAGGTAGAACAGTCGTCTGGTAATCCTCAAGGTTCCCGGTTCAATTCCCATTCCTCCCGGGCAGCGTGTCCTTGAGCAAGACACTTGACCCCTAATTGCTCCTGACAAGCAGGTTGGCACCTTGCATGGTTCCCCCCGCCGTCGCTGTGTGAATGGGTGAATGTGAGGAGCAAAATTGTAAAGCGCTTTGGATAAAAGCTGCTATATAAATACACCATTTACCAATCAATCTGAAATTGAAAACATGGGCATTGATATTTGGCATAGATATTCGATTTTTCCATTTCCTCATAAACATAAGCTGTTTATGAGTTGTGGCACGCGTCTCCCCAGCTACAGACTACTAAATGTTATTTACGAAGATGTTTTTTAAATTTTTTATCCACTTTATTTTTTTCTCCTCTTTTTCTATTTTTCTCCCATCCCAATTTCGCTGTGCCAATTCTCCCCTCCCCTGTCTTGAACATTGCTCGCATATGCCCCCCACTGGCCGGTTGTAGGGAGGATAGAAGCCTTGCATCACGTGTCCCCTCTGATACACGAGGAGGCAGCCTGTCACATCTTTTTCACCTGCCAGCGCGGACTCTCATTGGCGAGGTGTAACGTGTGGGAGGCTCACACTACCCCCGCCATTTCCTGTCTCTGCTGTGCAGGCGCCCCAACCAACCTGTAGGAGTCGCTGTCCACAACGTCCAGATTACCACCCATCGACTTCCACCCGCTAACTCTGCCAATTGAGTTAGTATGACGGCCGGCCCAAGCCGGAGGCAATGCCGACAGCCGGATTCGAACCCGGTGTCTCTTGCGTTGGTGACGAGCGCAATGTCCGCTGCGCCACCCAGCCGCCTACTAAAATGTTGTTTTGTCGCAGTTGGACAAGAAGAGGGGAACACCAGTCTGCAAAGGAGCGTTTGCAGCAAATCATTAGTGGGGTAGCCAAGGGAGCAGTATAGCACTAGTAGAGCCAACTGCTGAAATGTTAGTGTTAACACGTTAGCTAGCTGTTGTTGACAGGTAACGTTACGTATGACTACAAGGAGTGGCAGCATTCCTTCATAAACCTTCAGGAAGGCAGTGACCTAATGCTAGTTGGAGTCGTGCAGGCCGGGTGACAGGAGTAACGTTATTTAAAGTTATTTTAGCACATAGTTATGGGTCTCATTCCCGAACGGATTTACGACCAAAGATTTCCTCTTAGGCAGATGTCTGCCCATTTAAGACATATTAGGGCTGGTAGCGCGATTCCCCAAATTTTCCTGAGATCAGATTTGAGCGTGGCTGAGAGCAGATTTAAGAGTGCTGAGGAGCACACTTATGATTGATTGACTAATTGAACATTTTATTAATTTTGACAGACTGTGTTCTCATAGTGATTCCTTCATGTCAACACTACAGGCCTCATTGGAATTAATTACTTAATCATAATTAAAATAAATATGACAATATTTGTACGATAAGAAATTACGCATTTGATGTTGGAAAAATAAATAATATGGATTCATCTGATCACAGGGCAGCTGGATTAATCATATCTGAACCAGCTATTTTGGACAAATGTATAATTACTTTAATTACTCAGATATTCAAACACAATTATGCAATTATTGTGAAATGATTGAAAATAATTATTATTTAATGCCTTCTGTGGAATTTGTATTTCTTATTTGTTACATATCTGTTTTAATGGTATACAATGCACAGACCTTTGTTTGATATAAACCTGCATTCCTTCGAATATATCATTAATCAATTAAACTTATATTGAAATACACTATATAGCCTATACACCAACACTGAAATAACAGTGGATGAATAAATAAATAAGAACTAAAGCTAATCGCATGGAAATAGACTGCATTAATATTCCATAACAAGTCTTGTGTGCGCCAGTATGGCCTACGACGTGTCTAATGAATGAACAGTATAGGCTTAATATATTCTAGTTACTTGTTTCATTAGGATTTAGTAGATACTATATATATGCTCTGCCCTACGTACAGTATAAGTACAGTCTGTATGTATACAGACTGTACCTATACTGTACGTAGGGCAGAGCATATAGTATCTACTAAATCCTAATGCAACAAGTCATTAATGGAATAATAAGCCTATACTGCGTTCATTCATTACGCCGTAGGCTACAGAGGCACTTCCGCAAGGCACTTCCGCATCCATTTCCACACAGCTGCGTCATTACTTTGCCTGATAAGGAGCTCTGGAGGCATTGTTTTGTATGCAAATGACCTAGACGGGAACACGCGTTCGAGTTTAAGACATAATGCCATTCTCCAAGCAGATATCAGATCATATCACAGGTGCGACCGTTTGAGCCACTTAAGACATATTACCAGCACGTTCGGGACTCAGAGTGAACTTGTCATTGATTCTGTCTCAGTCGGTTCCAAGATAAGTCTTCCAAGAGAACTCTTTGGAAAATGTTGGGGAATGAGACCCTTTTTATTATGATTATTATTATTATTATTATTATTATTATTATTATTATTATTATTATTATTATTATTATTATTATTATTATTATTATTATTATTATTATTATTATTATTATTATTATTATTATTATTATTATTATTATTATAACGTGCCAAATTGTGTGTCACTGACTATATATATAGCTATATCAGGTGCAATATATGTATTGTGCATTGTCCCTGTCAAATAAATAAATAAACATTACACCCCACCCCACCCACCCCCCCAAATTTGGCAATTGCTTCCTGTCTTGCCTTAAAAACTCAGTACAACACAGGCTACTTCGCCTGTGTGCCTCTGTGTGAACGATCACATCAAGGTGCGTTTCCACTCAAATCACTGAGGTCGCATTCCATTCATTCATGTAGAGCAGGAGACGCGGCTGTTGTAGTTAACTGTTTAGGTGGAAATGGGAAGGTTTACGAACAAGCCACCATGTTTTTCCTGTTTGGAATGGAGACACAAGGACCACCCATTATTAACAGCCAGCGCTGTGTCTGAGCCAACCCAACAGCAGGCATCCTGGCCTGAATGGGTCATAATCGTCAGCAGTGATGCAGTCGTAATATGGGAATTGCCCAAACGCCACGTGTTCCCTCGGTTGCTTGCGCACAGAACAGATGATTATTATGTTTTAAATGTAATTGTAGTTACAATTTCTTTAATTGAATTAACTTAAACTAGAAAAGTAAATACAAACTAAATTAACAATGTAACTTAGAGTTAGTTTACAGAAGGACAGTTTCCTTCAGAGACTGAAGCACAACTTAATGTCTCATCCTTCCAGTCGACCACAGATCAAGCAACCCCCCACCAGCTCTTCTCGTTGTTATGCTATCGGTATCCTATTATTATGCAAAGTCTAGGTGATAAGTGCCAGCCGGCGCGACGAGTCCAGTGACAATTGTGAACGCATTTTTGTGTGCGCGCGTGCACATCCGCGCGCACTTCTGCCTCAGTGACCTACCTAAACGGCGTTTAACCGCGTTTGTGCATGACTGCATGCCTGATCATCAGGGTAGCACACCTCACAAGACGCGCAATCCGCCACAAGCACAGAACTGCGTTGGCTCCCCGTCCATCACCGCATTGATTTTAAATTACGTTGGCCCCACAGTACCTGGCCCCACAGTACCTGACAGAGGTCCTGTGTCTCCTCACCCCATCCAGAGCACTAAGGTCAGCCGACCAACTGCTGCTACATGTGCCCAGGTCTAGGCTAAAAACCAAAGGGGACAGATCTTTTTCCATAGCCGCACCTAAATTGTGGAATAGCCTCCCCCTCCACATCAGGTCAGCCCAGACCCTGGAGGTCTTTAAGTCCCAGCTTAAGATGTATCTATTCTGCCTGGCCTTTGACCAGAGCTGAGCCTGCCTCCTAGGTCGTTACTTTTAGTCCTTATTTTGTATTCTGTTGCACTTTTCTTTCTTTTATTATTTTTTTTTCTATCTGAACCCCTGCACTTATTATTATTTCCACTTTATATATCAAGTCCCCACTTTTGATCATGGATTTTTTTACTATGTGCATCTGATAGCCTTGAGCACAGTTTGGATAAATTACAGATCAACAATGATGTTCTTGTCATCTTGTTATGGTTTGTAACCGACCCCAATCGCAACGGCACAGAGAGAGTTGTTTCAGAGTTAGCCAAAAACAAGGGCGTGTTTATTGTCAGAGTCACAAGATTGAATTAGGTGGAAGACAGAACAAACGGGGAATCTGGCATGTGAAGAATGTTTGCGGCTCTGCAGATTCTCCCAGACGGTGACGGTGAGGAATTTGCTTGTGACGTCTGAGCCGCTCTGCAGATCCCCCCAGCATACACTCCAGATGGAACACGGAGGGAGAGAGAGAATCCCAGTTAGCTCAGCGCACAACAGATAACAGAGAGGTGACTGATCCAAAACAAATATCCAAGTGACTTGATCTTCGGTGTGATACAGAGTCCAGAGAAAAAACAATACGGTAATCCAAGGTGTAAATCCAACAACAAAAAATAGGTGAGAACAGTATAACAAAAACGGGATCTCTTCGGTGTTTCACAAACACACAAAAAACTGGTGATCCAAAAGACTGTTTCAAAAACTCACCAGAGCGCAACGCATAAAGCGGGCAGATAAACGAGGCGTAGCTTCGTACCGGGAATCAGGTTCTCCAAGGGATACTTCACGAGAGTCCTGGAGAGCAACAGACAGCGACGGGAAAGAAAGGCAGAATGCAGGGAATATTCAAAACGATCCAACCTCGATATTAGGGGGAAAAGAGTATATAAAGCCCTCTGGGGCGCTGATTAGAACACACATCAGGTGCGTGATGGTAATTGATACTTGACTTAGAAGTGTGCGTTCGGCCACGGACCAATCATCACAGAATCCTCACAGAAACCTTAAAGGAACGGAGCGTGGCGGGGAATGCAATTAATCAACAAAGTACCTTAAAGGAACGGAGCGTGTGGCCGGGAACGGACCAATCATCACAGTACTTTAGGAAGCCTGTGGTGGGGAAAGAACCAATCCTCACAGTACCCCCCCCTCCACGGGAGCCACCCGGCGACCCACTCGGCCCCGGCCTGCCCGGACGGGACCGAGGGAAGCCGGCGATCAGGGGCACTGGAGAGGGGGACAAAGACAGAGGCCCGGAGAGGGGGACCGGAGACGGGGACAGAGGACCGGCGAGGGAGGCCGGAGACGGGGACAGGGGCCCGACAGCGGAGGCCGGGCACGGGGACAGAGGACCGGCGAGGGAGGCCGGAGACGGGGACTGGGGCCCGACAGCGGAGGCCGGGCACGGGGACAGAGGACCGGCGAGGGAGGCCGGAGACGGGGACTGGGACCCGGTGAGGGGGCTGGATGGCACCTGAAGACACTGGGCACGACAGGAGGAGCTCCACCCCTTGATGGTACCGGAGGACCAGGCGATGTGGGGCTCGTGCAGCGCGAGCCAGGGCCTGCCCAGGACCACAGGGACAAGAGGAGAGCTGGTGACGAAAAACTGGAGTCTCTCAACGTGGTTACCAGCAACGGTGAGAAGGACTGGACAGGTGCGTTGAGTGACGTCAGCCAGGCGGCGATGATCCAGCGCGAAGACCTCCAAGGGCCTCTCGAGGTCCTCAAGTGGAATGTTGGCCCGGGTGGCAAACCCAACGTCCATGAAACTCCCATCAGCACCAGAGTCCATGAGTGCACCCACCGTCGCCCGCTGGTCCGCCCAGGCCAGGGTGACGTCCGCCAGACGGTTAGGTGGTGCACGGGTGGGGGAACAGGAAAAACGGCTCACCAGGATCTCCCGGGGTCCCGGCGAGCCTGGTCTTCTTGGCCGGGTAGGGCAATTGGAGACACGGTGTCCATCCCGGCCACAGTAGAGGCAACGGCCGGACCTGAGCCTGGACTCCCGTTCGGCCGGGCTAAGGCGGTTGCGTCCCAGCTGCATGGGTTCCTCCTCGGTCACGGCTCGGGAGGGAACAAACCCACCAGTCACGGAGGGGGCAGGACGGTCAGCACTGTAGAGGCGGCCGCCGGGAAAGGGAGCCCCTGAGCGGAGGTCGATGGCACAGTCGTAAGGCCGGTGAGGCGGAAAGACCTGAGCCCTGGACTCACTGAAAACCTCCTCGAGGTCGTGGTACTCGGGGGGTACGTCTGGGGTACTGAAAACCTCCTCGAGGTCGTGGTCCTCGGGGGGTACGCCTGGAGTACTGAAAACCTCCTCGAGGTCGTGGTCCTCGGGGGGTACGTCTGAGGTACTGAAGACCTCCTCGAGGTCGTGGTACTCGGGGGGTACGTCTGGGGGTCCCCGTCGTGCTCGCTCACGCCTTCTCTCCCGGAGGTGTCCGTCGATGCGGATAGCGAGGCTGATCAGGCCCTCGAGAGAATCGGGCTCCTCTTGGGTCGCGAGCTGGTCCCTTACTGCGTCGTTGAGCCCCCTCAGGAAGGTGAGACGAAGCGCTTGTTCGTTCCAACCGCTCTCCGTTGCGGCCAGTCTGAACTCCAGCGCGTAGTCTCTGACACTGCCACTGTCCTGCCGGAAGGTGCCCAACCGAGCTCCTGGGTCCTGGCCACGGGCTGGGTGGTGAAAAACCCTGCGGAGCTCAGCCACGAAGTCTGGGTAGTAGAAACAGAAGTCTGCCCCCATTGCCCAGGAGGTAGTGACCCACTGGGCTGCCCGGCCTGAGAGCAAGTTAGTTATGTAAGCCACTCGGGCTCCCCTTGAAGTGAAACGACTGGGTTGATGACGAAAAACCAACTCACACTGCATGATGAATGTGGCACAATCCTCAAAGTTACCGTCGAACAACCTTGGTTCGGAGAGACGGGGCTCCCGAGGTGCGGGATCGGGAGGCGCGGAACCTGCCAGGGCTGCGGGTGATGCTCCGGCCGAGGCTCCTGAAGGAAGTGGGGTTACAAGCAAGGTGTTAACGGTTTCACTCAGCGCTTGTAAGTGGAGGAGAATACTAGACTGCTGGCTAGCCAGAGCCCCCAGGGACCCCTGAATAAGCAGGACCTGCTCTCGGAGTTCCTGTACAGCAGCCGCAGCCGCATCTAGCTGTAGGCTGTGTTCCTTGGTTGACTCTATCTGGACAGCCAATGCTGTGCTGACTCTCTCTGTGTCGGCTGGGGTCGTCATGGTTGGATCGTAATGTTATGGTTTGTAACTGACCCCAATCGCAACGGCACAGAGAGAGTTGTTTCAGAGTTAGCCAAAAACAAGGGCGTGTTTATTGTCAGAGTCACAAGATTGAATTAGGTGGAAGACAGAACAAACGGGGAATCTGGCATGTGAAGAATGTTTGCGGCTCTGCAGATTCTCCCAGACGGTGACGGTGAGGAATTTGCTTGTGACGTCTGAGCCGCTCTGCAGATCCCCCCAGCATACACTCCAGATGGAACACGGAGGGAGAGAGAGAATCCCAGTTAGCTCAGCGCACAACAGATAACAGAGAGGTGACTGATCCAAAACAAATATCCAAGTGACTTGATCTTCGGTGTGATACACACAGTTAGCAGAGTCCAGAGAAAAAACAATACGGTAATCCAAGGTGTAAATCCAACAACAAAAAATAGGTGAGAACAGTATAACAAAAACGGGATCTCTTCTGTGTTTCACAAACACACAAAAAACTGGTGATCCAAAAGACTGTTTCAAAAACTCACCAGAGCGCAACGCGTAAAGCGGGCAGATAAACGAGGCGTAGCTTCGTACCGGGAATCAGGTTCTCCAAGGGATACTTCACGAGAGTCCTGGAGAGCAACAGACAGCGACGGGAAAGAAAGGCAGAATGCAGGGAATATTCAAAACGATCCAACCTCGATATTAGGGGGAAAAGAGTATATAAAGCCCTCTGGGGCGCTGATTAGAACACACATCAGGTGCGTGATGGTAATTGATACTTGACTTAGAAGTGTGCGTTCGGCCACGGACCAATCATCACAGAATCCTCACAGAAACCTTAAAGGAACGGAGCGTGGCGGGGAATGCAATTAATCAACAAAGAACCTTAAAGGAACGGAGCGTGTGGCCGGGAACGGACCAATCATCACAGTACTTTAGGAAGCCTGTGGTGGGGAAAGAACCACTCCTCACACATCTTTTGTATTGACAAAGTCAAAGTAATGGAGTAACACCTTATTTCTTGATGGGGTGACTTTAATATTATTAGTTAGCTAACATAGCTAGCTAATGTAGCTAGCTAACATGAACTCTTTCTGCGCCAAAAACGACCTGTGTTTCGTCACTGTAACTGAGGAGTACAATTCCCTGACTGTATTACTAGATATGATACTTACTACCACTACCTTTGTACTTTATATTCGGCCACCCAGTACTCGGCATAAATATATTATGATAAACACTCTCACGTAGATGAAACGGATCCAACACAAATGTACGAAGTCGAAGTAGGTATTTATTCCTACACAGCAATGGTGTGTAGAGCAAGCACTTAATCACTTAATTACATTTATGAATTGAAATAGTATGCACTTTTATGGCAAAGAGTATTCGTCGGTATATCAATAGAGAATGTCCAATCTCTGATGGCGCAGGTGGTAAATATACGACCTGGAATAGTTAAGGAATAACAGCAATGATACTTTAATGATTATAAGACTGGATACACTAAGGGGGTATTCCGGTCGCTTGTAAGACAACAGGAGTAGGAGGGGGGGGGGGGGGGTAGAGTCTGGCTGCCTCGTCCGGCTAAGGGTATCCTGGGTGAACCCACAGTAGTGCAGTTCAATGCGCCAGCGATCCTTGGACCACAGATGAAAGCAGCTGGACTCTCTGTGGGCCGGCTCTCTCCGGTCCACGGAGGAGAGACGTGAAGCGACCTCGTCTTGCAGAGCGCCTCCTCACCTTGCGTCCTCTCCAGGGGGGGGGGTTCCAACACACGGCAGTGTCGGGGGTCTTTATCCATGGAATAATCACTGTATACAAAGCATAATCCGTGCCTGGGAAGGCGGGCTGTCGTCGGTAGAATAATCCGGTATACAGGTCCACTCGCTCGTCGGCTCTGGGGCTCCTCGGGTGCAATCTCACATGGGGTCGACCATCCTGGATAAGCAGCCAGTTCTCTGCCCGAAACGATGGGGTACTGACTACGGTAGTATTCTCACCGCACGAAGCACTATATATTAACAGACTATTATTAGCTTAATAGACTACGTCCAACTCGACGATATAGTGCCAAATATGACTATTCAAATATTAATATACACGATGTCTCAATACCGATGGTAGGCCGAACTTGGCCTTACTCCCACACGTGGCGTCGCGGGGAGGCTTTACGTCTGTCACTCTATTGGAGGGTAAGAAACTGGACTGAAAAAGTCCTACTTTAGTAGCGCAGTATATATACGCACTATGAACAAATAGTCCCATTAGTGGTGCGGTAGCCAGATTCCTACGCGGAACTAGGACTTGTTCGTACATGTTGAGCGGTACGTTTGAACTGGGTCTGGGGGGTATGGCAGCCTGGCACCAAGGTCTCGACCAATAGTAGAATGGAGACTATTATGGGATGTTCAGTAGGCTAGAATGGATATTCAATGCATATTGTACAAGGAATATACAAGGGATATCAAGGAATATTAGAGAATATACAAATACAATTAAATATATATAATAAATATATATATTCGGTTTAATCTGGCCCTTCACAACAGCCACCCCCTGATTGGTCCCAGACCTAATCAGTTAAGCAGAGACAGATTAATCGCGTTGTCTATTTACACATAAGGGTTTGCTGTAGGGGTCAGTCAACTTCACAAAGTCATAGGGTTATAGGGTCATGGTCATCATCGATTGTGTCTGGGAGTCGGGGCAGTTCTATGAGCCTCGCCACGGGACGGGTGTAAGTGCGACCCTGGACAAGCACTTCAGCTGCTCGGACCTTGCCGTCGGCACCGGTGATCACTTTGCTTACGCGGCCGGCCGGCCACATAGCTCTGGGCAGTGATTGATCAATAATCATGACGACTGTTCCTTCTGTCAAATTGTCTCTCTCCTTTACCCACTTCTGGCGGGTCTGTAGAGACGGTAGGTAGTGCAGTAGGAATGTCCTTTGTTGTGCACTCTCTATGGTAGTGCAATCATCTATGTTGGGGTCTGCGGAGATAACAGTGCTCAATCCACAGAACACAGGCTTCTTATTCTCAGCCTCCTCCTGACTGGCTTCCCTCGGGATAGGCGTGGGCCACTCTCCTTCCGGGAGCTTTAGGAATGCTGGGCCGTCACTGTAGACATTGCGACGGGTGAGGTCATCTAGGGGCATTCCCCGGGTGATGACGTCAGCTGGGTTCTGTTTTGTATCAACGTAGCGCCACTCTGTTTCTCCGGTTAACTCTTCGGTTAAGTCTTGAATCTCGGTGACTCTGACTCCCACGAAGACTTTGTACTTGCATGAGTCCGATTTGATCCAGGCGAGTACTGTCGTGGAATCTGACCACAGGATTGTTCTAGACACCGGTATGGTGAGCTCACGTTGGATGAGCGTGGCTAGGTGCGCTCCGGCTAGGGCTGCGCAGAGCTCTAGGCGTGGGATAGATTGTTGCTTGCGTGGGGCTATTCTCGAGCGGGCGAGGACAAATGCTGTGTAGATCTCTCCCCCCTCTTCTTGGGCCCGCAAGTAGGCTACTGATCCGTATGCGACCTCTGAGGCGTCACTGAAGACGTGTAAGTCCATTTTACATGTCTCTGGCCTCACCGTGGGTGGGAAGTAGCTTCGGCGCATATTAACGCCTGGGAGTGAGTGGAGCTCCATCTCCCACTCTCTCCAGGTGGATGCAAGGTGTGCGGGAATGGGGTCGTCCCAGCCCTGGTCCTTGTCCCACAATGCTCGTACAATCATTTTTGCCCTGGTGGTGTACGGTAGAATACATCCTAGCGGGTCATATTGTCGGGCGAGTGTTGTGTACACACTCCGTCTGGTGGTCGGCGCCGCCGCCGGCCTTCCCTGCTCCGTAGTCAGGGGCTTGTGTCTGTAGTGAAGCAAATCTGTTTTGAATCGCCACACCAATCCCAGGGTCATCTCCTGGGCTTCTCCCGGGATTGTAGCCATCCAGGTCTCGCTGCTGGCTGCCTTGTCCTCGGAGGAGAGGCTGCGCAGTACTTGCGGATCGCTGCTGGCCCACTGCCTGAGATCAAAGCCGCCTTTGATCAATGAGGCGCGGAGTTTAATCAGGAGAGCCTCGGCTTCTTCCTGGGTTGAAAGGCTTTGTAGACAGTTGTCTACGTAGAAGCTGTTCTTTACGCTGTGTCGGACCTCTTCGTCCGCTGCTGGGTCCTCTGCTACATGTTTCTGTAGTGCAAATGTAGCACAGCAGGGGCTGCACGTCGTTCCGAAGGGGAGGACTTCCCATTGGTAGATGGCTGGGTGCTCATCTCCTGGCTTCTCTCTCCATAGGAACCGTAACAGGGGCTTGTCCTCCTCTACTAATCTCACCTGCAGGAACATTCCTTTAATGTCCCCGCTGATGGCCACCTTTTCCTGGCGGAAGCGGAGTAGAACGCCGAGTAGGGAGGGGCCGAGTGTGGGACCGGGCAGTAACTCTTTATTCAGATTTTGGGATCCGATCTGGTAGCTGCAGTTAAATACTATGCGGTCTTTACCGTTGTGATGGACCTTGTGGTGAGGCACGTACCACGATTCAGTGGTCTGGTCAGCCTCTTTAATGTCCATCTTTGTGACGTGTCCCGCTGTGATGAGCTTCTCAATCTCAGCGCGGTATACACTCTCTTGGGCGGGGTTCTTGGCTAAGCGCCGCTCCGTGTTCAGCAGGTACCGTTCTGTGGCGTCTGTCTTGGCGTGGAAAGTAGGCATTCCTTCTCGCCGCAGGAGTGGCGTGGCGTATCTCAACGCGCCGTTGACCGGGACTCTCTTGGTCCCTGTCTCGAGGAGGTGAATGGCGTAAATGTCATCTTTAGAGCGAATGTCTTTCTTTCCGTTCTTAAAGGGCATTTGTTCCAAGGTCCATAGCCGCTCTACGTGTTGCAGGAGTGCGGTTTCTCCCTCTGTGACTCGGGAGTGGAGACATCTAGTGGCTGTACTTCGGTTGAGAGATTTGGCGAGCGGGCCTTGGAGAGTCCATCCCAAACGGGTCTCGACTGCTGCAGGACAGCCTCGGGGTCCGGTATGAACCCGGTCTATCGGGACAATGAGGTCTGCATGGTCGGAGCCTATCAACAGGGTCGGCATAGCATTGTCTATGAGCGGGATCGGTAACTTGCGCAGATGTGCATATTTCTCCATCAGCTTGGCGACGGGGTATGTGTACCGCGACAGTCCTATTTCTTGGCTGGTGAAAGCGTCTGTAATCTGGTACCGTCGCTCAGGCTGGCCGCTTGCTGCGATAGAGAATGAGACATTCTCGCCCTTTATCGTCTTCAAATCTCGTCTTATTGTCCGAATTGTCATTTGGGTTTCGCTTCCCCGCAGCCCTAGCTGGGCCGCAGCGGAGGCGAGCAGAAGGGTCTTCTCTGACCCGTCATCGAGGACGGCGTAAGTGTCCAGGACTTTATTCTGGTAGCTTAGTGTCACACGCACTACTTTTAGGAGTACTCGGGCTCCACTGCTGCTGGCGGGATCGATGTACATGACGCTCGCTTTGCTGCTGGATGGTGCGGGTGAAGGGCGCCGTCTGTTACTGTCGTGAAGTATGTCCAGATGGGCTCCATCGCACTTGGTGCACCTTTTCTTTAAGCGGCATTCGGCTGCCATGTGTGAGCGCGCACAGCGAAAACAGCGCTTGTTGGACTTTATCCATTGACTTGCTTCCTCCGCGTTCAGCTTGGGGAAGGAGTCACATTGCGCTAGCCAGTGTTCTTTCTCACAGTAGGGGCACACTATCTTCCACTTCTCCGTTCTGGAGGGGGTACTGTGGCTCCTGCTGCTCGGTACTGACTCCGATTGGTGCATCACAGTCACCGATCTTCTTCCATCATTTAGTCGTCTGGTTCCTTCTCTGGAGCCAGGGGTGCTCCGTCCGAATGTATCTAGCCGTAGGCTGCTGAATTCTCTCGCCAGGAAGTCTGCTAGATCGAGGAGGTTCGGTTCGGGGCCATTCGGGTCTCGGTGGTCTCTCTGCCGCCTAAAACGCTCCTGTCGAGCGGGCGGCAGCTTCTCCAAGATCCTTTCCACATTTGAGTTGGCGTAAAGTTCATGCCTCCCCTTCTCTCTCTGCGCTCCCAACATCCCTACCAGGGACTGCACTCTGATAGACAGGTCGTCCAGTGCTCGATTGTCTATTGCTGGGGGTAAGCGGTCGATGTGTCGGATCTCCTGGATCACGTAATCCCATATGCGCCCATACCTCTGGTCCAATGCTACCAGCGCTGCTGTGTATGGGGTGGTGGAAGTCGCGTAGGCGAGCGCTATATTATGTGCGCGGGGTACCTTTAAGTGCTTCAGTAGAATGGCGTATTTATGGCGTTCATCCAATACATCCACCAACATGGTCTCCAGACACATGCGGAGTTCTGTATACTGGGCCCGGTTCTCTTGGGTGAAGTCGGGTACCATAGGCGTGCCAATGTATGACGCTGACTGTGGATACATCGGCGAGCGTTGGGGGAGAGGCCTCCTAGGCGAGTCTCCTCCCGCTCCTTGGTATGGGCTGGTACCGGCAGTGTACCATGGCCCGCTTGTCCAGGTGCTGTTCCTCGGTGCGGGTCGTGCGTCGTGCTCACCCGGGTATAGAGTCGGGGGTCTGTAGCGCAGCTCCGCGGGAGTATAGCCTGGGCTGTACCGGACCTCCTGGTCCGGTAGAGTACTGTGCTGTCGTCGGGCGTGGTTCTCCTCCTCTTCCTCTTCGTCTTCAGTTAGGTCATCCAGTGCTTGTAGTCTCTGGTTTAGCCTCTCCACAGGATATGCTGCTCCTTCCCGGTTGCTAGGTCTCGCTTGGACCGGTGGGGGGAGGTGGTCTGTGGGGGGTATAGACCTCGTCTGTTGGTCAAGTTCAGGGTTGTTTACTCGGCTAGGGGATGCCGCCCTGGAGGTGTGTCTAGACGAGTTCCTGGAGCCTCTGGCGGAGGGAGAGGGTGTTGTCCGTCTGATCAGCTGTTCTATTAGTTGCGCTTGCTGTCTGTCGCGCTCTGCGTCCCGTAGAGCACCAGCAGCTGCTCGCTGGCTGTCTGCTCGGTCTCGGGCCACATTCTCTTCCGTCTGAATGCGTCTTATTTCTAGACGTATATGCTCTTCTTCGCTCCGCTGCTGGATCTGCAGTCGGTCGCGTTCAGCAGCGGCGTTCAGGCTGATGAGGAAGGCCTGCTGTAGGGTCCTCTCTGCCTCGCTGGGAGAAGGCGGTTGTATAGGGGAGCCTTCCCTCGGGGTACTCCTTGCGGAGCCTTGGAGCTCTATCTCCACGGTGCTCTCCCCGTCTTCTTCCGTGCCGAGTTCTCTCTCGGTAGCGTTGTATTCCTCCCGGGACTCATCGGGGACTACTTCTTCAGTACTGGCGGGGTGTGAAGTCATGTCTGGTTCCCACTGGTCCCCACCGTGAACTTGGTCAGTTACATTAGAACCCGTAGGGGCCTCTATGGTCGGGGTAGTCTGGGCGTTGGGGTTAGACATACTTTTACTTTCTAGTTTTACCGCGTTTACTGTTAGTAGAAGACTAGGTTGTTGACTGACAGCGTAGGCCTCTAAGTACTGAGGGAGCCGTCGTTCGCGCTGCGGGTGTTGGTTAGGAGGATCGTTTCGTGGAGTGTTCATCATAGGCCATTTCAATATTAATAACACTATATTAATATTACACTAATTACCATCCGGCTCGAAGGACCAAATTGTAACTGAGGGGTACAATTCCCTGACTGTATTACTAGATATGATACTTACTACCACTACCTTTGTACTTTATATTCGGCCACCCAGTACTCGGCATAAATATATTATGATAAACACTCTCACGTAGATGAAACGGATCCAACACAAATGTACGAAGTCGAAGTAGGTATTTATTCCTACACAGCAATGGTGTGTAGAGCAAGCACTTAATCACTTAATTACATTTATGAATTGAAATAGTATGCACTTTTATGGCAAAGAGTATTCGTCGGTATATCAATAGAGAATGTCCAATCTCTGATGGCGCAGGTGGTAAATATACGACCTGGAATAGTTAAGGAATAACAGCAATGATACTTTAATGATTATAAGACTGGATACACTAAGGGGGTATTCCGGTCGCTTGTAAGACAACAGGAGTAGGAGGGGGGGGGGGGGGGGTAGAGTCTGGCTGCCTCGTCCGGCTAAGGGTATCCTGGGTGAACCCACAGTAGTGCAGTTCAATGCGCCAGCGATCCTTGGACCACAGATGAAAGCAGCTGGACTCTCTGTGGGCCGGCTCTCTCCGGTCCACGGAGGAGAGACGTGAAGCGACCTCGTCTTGCAGAGCGCCTCCTCACCTTGCGTCCTCTCCAGGGGGGGGGGGTTCCAACACACGGCAGTGTCGGGGGTCTTTATCCATGGAATAATCACTGTATACAAAGCATAATCCGTGCCTGGGAAGGCGGGCTGTCGTCGGTAGAATAATCCGGTATACAGGTCCACTCGCTCGTCGGCTCTGGGGCTCCTCGGGTGCAATCTCACATGGGGTCGACCATCCTGGATAAGCAGCCAGTTCTCTGCCCGAAACGATGGGGTACTGACTACGGTAGTATTCTCACCGCACGAAGCACTATATATTAACAGACTATTATTAGCTTAATAGACTACGTCCAACTCGACGATATAGTGCCAAATATGACTATTCAAATATTAATATACACGATGTCTCAATACCGATGGTAGGCCGAACTTGGCCTTACTCCCACACGTGGCGTCGCGGGGAGGCTTTACGTCTGTCACTCTATTGGAGGGTAAGAAACTGGACTGAAAAAGTCCTACTTTAGTAGCGCAGTATATATACGCACTATGAACAAATAGTCCCATTAGTGGTGCGGTAGCCAGATTCCTACGCGGAACTAGGACTTGTTCGTACATGTTGAGCGGTACGTTTGAACTGGGTCTGGGGGGTATGGCAGCCTGGCACCAAGGTCTCGACCAATAGTAGAATGGAGACTATTATGGGATGTTCAGTAGGCTAGAATGGATATTCAATGCATATTGTACAAGGAATATACAAGGGATATCAAGGAATATTAGAGAATATACAAATACAATTAAATATATATATATAATAAATATATATATTCGGTTTAATCTGGCCCTTCACAACAGTCACCAACGCTTGACCACCAAAAGCGAGTATACTAGTATAAAGTATACTTTGATATTTTCCCTTTGATCCCCGTTCTAGACACTCGACTGGAGCTCCCTGGATCTCCCTTGCACCGCTGCCTACGTTAAAATTGCAATGACGATCGAATCCTTCCAGGTGGCGGTATTGCCTACCTTTTGAACTCAGAGATGTTATCGCCTCAAACCTATTTCCCGTATACACGAGTATACACATATACATGAGTAATCGCGATGGCGATGGGATCACTGGGATTATTCTTTTTGGAGTATCTTCTGGCTAAGGTAAGGTCTATTCTATGTCTATTTTACCGAACCTGAAACATGTTTTCGTACCGATCACAGTGTCGTATTTTACCGGAAATAAAACGTGCTTTTGGTAACGATTGCAATTTTGAGTTAAAACGACCCCCCCCCCCCCCTTGATGATTTATTGAAGACACATATGTACATGGTATATACCTTTGATTTGGAAGTATTTGGGGTTTCAGGCGAGCAACCCGAATGATTTGGGCATATTGCATATAATGTGTCATATCTCGCGATCTATGAACTGGTTAGTCAGTGATGGACTATGAACAATGCCTGTCAAATGAGCCATACTATTGTCTCCATAGCTATAATACAGAACACACGGTGGGTCTGCAAGCATCGCTAAAATGGTCAATAACGCTGGCGCCATTGAGTAAAGATGGGAAAAGAGCGTGGCGGACAATGAGTTAACATTGTCAAGCTGACAAAGCTGTTTTCTACTGTTTTGTACTATTACCCTGCCCATACCTGCACGTATATGTTATTTTATCTATTATCTTTATAATCCAGGATGTATGTCCAGGCTGTTGTGTTGCATTTCACTTGTTACCAAAAAGCTAATATTAAATTGCCTAATGGCAAACAAGCAGTTTGCCACCGACCGTTTTCATAGTCAAAATAACATTTTGATAGACTTTGGCACTTGATATGTGCATAATGTACAATATGATCACACATTTGTCTGCAATTGTTTAAAGGTGGGTTTATGTATGTATGTTGAGTGTGTATCCCCCCCCTACTTCCCATTTCCCCACATGGAATGCAGCTGATTGGATAAATTATGGTGCTCTAGTGCGACAGCTAGTGGTTGAATGTTATCTATAGCACCTTTAAAGGTATTGATAAACTAACACTATATAGTTAATTTCAAAACAGTACCATCAACCTGTCATCAATCAATTTCATTGTATTTAGAAACACAAACGGACACAATAGAGAAGCTAAGCTAACAAACTGAAATTATATGTGGTGGCAGTGTTGCCATAATGGCAGTTTTCCCGCCCAATTGGGCTTGGGTTTGGGTTGCATTGTGTGGGGAAAATGGGCTTGGACAGGTGGACATATCTTTTATAATTGTATTATATTACTACTCAAAGATAGTATGAGAAATTGGATGGGATTACCGCTCCATTCTGCTCTCTTGGATGTGCACACGGGTCTAACATGGAACGGATGGACATCTGCCATGTTCCACTTTCCCCGATAGCTCAAGTCAAGTTTATTGATAACATATACATTAACATGGCAGTGAGATTCTTTGTTCCTGTTTGTTACTCTCATCCCTATGCAATAAATAAACAAGCAATAATAATTATAATAATATTAATAATAATAGCAACAACAAAATGTAAAAGAGAATATACATACATACATGCACATACACTTATACGCTCCAGGTTGTTCCCCTGGCGCCACGTTGAGAGCGCCATCCCCTCGTCCATGTAGTCCGTGGCGTTGTTGTCGGCTATCAGACCAATAACGTCATATCATCTGCAAACTTGATGATGGCATTGGAGCCGTGTCTGGCTGTGCAGCTGCTGGTGTGGATGGAATATAGGAGGGAGCTGAGCTCACACCAGCTTTTACTCCTCCACGTATCAGCACGTTCACCTGGTGAATGTATAGATGTGTTGCTAATTCACCTGGCCTAAAGTGCCTGTACAAAATACATTGAGTTAGAAGTTGGAATTTGTCATAATGGTACTTTCAAGGCTTGTGTTGCAGTTCACCAAATTAGGTAAAGCCTATTATTTTTAACCCACCCATCTGTGTGGAACTGAAGACACACAAAGTGCTTTCTGGTAGTTCTGTCATCGGCAGCTCAGCTCTTTGCTAATGGAGTTAGTAGGATATTGTTATTATTAGGTGGAAAAGAGCTTAGCGTGAGAAAGAGGCTTCCTGAGCCTGTCTTTTGTAATCACTCAATCATTGTTGTGTGTAAAAACGGAACGGCCAGAGCACCAAATGCACTGGAATCTGGACTGAACAGAGGAAGAGAGAGAGAAAAATAGAGAGAGAGAGAGAGAGAGAGAGAGAGAGAGAGAGAGAGAGAGAGAGAGAGAGAGAGAGAGAGAGAGAGAGAGAGAGAGAGAGAGAGAGAGAGAGAGAGAGAGAGAGAGATTACAGTAAAGTAGGTGCAATAAACTAGGGGAGTGAGAAAATGAGAGAGTAAGAGAGAGAGAGAGAGAGAGACCTTATCAGCGTTTGCGCTGTAAAGATACGGGACAGAAGGAAGGTCTCCATTCACAATAGTTTTCTCCTCTAATAAAAACAACGAGGCCAAGATTGACTGTTCTTCTGTCTTTCTTAATTTCTCCAATTTGTCCTCATCAGTGTCAAGCTGTCTCTGCTCAGTGCCAAAGGTGATTTACTTGCTCCGTTTTGGCACAAAGAGAGGCAATGTTTCCAATCATCGTTGAACTGCCAGGGCTAACGAGACCCTATGGGGAACCTGGTTTTGGGTCTGGTGTGAAAAAAAGAATAATAATTATAAAAAATATCTGAAAATTAAATTGTTTTGGTAAATTGATTCATTTGTAGCCTACTTATACATACAGATACACCGTTTTTATCCAACAGTGTCTTGTGTTTGAGATTCCAAGTGTTTCTTATGAAATAGACATACTGAGTGTAATGGGCAATATGGGCAAAATGGGTAATATCCATCAGTACACTTAAAGGGTAAATTCAGAGTTTTTGGCCAGTGGCAAAGTCAATGGGGCCATTCTCCGGTCAGTACCAGGCCTGAAATAAACGCTGAAACCTACTGTGGGTGCACTGTGGAGTAGGTTTCAATGTTTGTTTCATGGTTTGTACAGACTGGAATGTGTCCCTGTCGACTTTGCATTCGTTTTGTGGTTAACCCTTTCACTACCACACTACAAAGTGTTAACGCTTGCACTACCACACTACAGAAGGTTAACCCTTTCACTCCCACACTACAGAATGTTAACCCTTTCACTACCACACTACAGAGGGTTAACACTTTCACTACCACAGTACATAGGATTAACACTTCCACTACCAACTACAGCAGGTTAACCCTTTCACTACCACACTACAGAAGGTTAACCCTTTCACTACCACACTACAGAAGGTTCACCCTTTCGCTACCACAGTACAGAGAGTTAACACTTTCACTACCACACTACAGAATGTTAACCCTTTCACTACCACACTACAGAGGGTTAACACTTTCACTACCACACTACATTCAAGATTCAAGAGTTTATTCATCACATACATACCAGGGCATACAGTGAAATGCGGTTGGGCATGCCCGCTACGATTGTGCAATAAAACAATAGTTATAGTAATAATAATAAAAAGATACCTAGAATAGACATGGTAAATAGACATGTTAAAAAATCGCTTAAAGGCACTGGATCCTATGTACACTCCTATACAATGTGCAGTTTTTCTTCTATGTCCCTATGCTATACTTGCTGTTACTAACTATACTAACAATCACAACAAGTTATGTTCTTAAAGTGTCCTTTTCCTTCCTTTAAACTTTAAAGTGTCCTTTTCTTGTGTGTTTAAAGTGACCTATGGTGCGTTTGTTTGTGTGCGAGTGCAGAATGTTGTGTTGTGTGTGTGTATGTGTGTGTTCATGTGTGCTTGTTGTGTGTGGAGAGATCAGTGTTCATTGTTCTGATGGCCTGAGGGAAGAAGCTGAGCCTTAGTCTCTCTGTTCTTGTTGCGTGTATATGGAGGCACTTGCCTGACCGCAGCAGCTTGAACAGGCTGTTGTTGGGGTGGTGAGGGTCCTGTACATATGGTTAACCGTCTGTAGTGTGGTAGTGAAAGGGTTCACTTTCTATAGTGTGGTAGTGAAAGGGTTAAATAGCAGGAGTACGGATAGGCAGGAGTAATGTTTCCCCAGATCGAGTACTCGCATGCATTTCTCAATAGTGAGAGTACTCAAAAAGAGCATGACAGCAATAACACAATGCATTGCACAGCGATGCATAATGCTTATTGTCAGTCAAAACCGTAATTTACCATTTGTAATAATTACATCACCTCGACTTTGTCTGCAGCAGGTCTCTCCACTCGTGGAAAGGCAGATTTTTGGTACAGGAAGTGTTCTCTTTGGCTAGCAATAGTAGCAGTGTTTGGGTCCATGTAGCACAACTAACGATAACAGTTATTGCCTGTATCAATAGTCTATGAACGCTACGCAAAGTGTGTGACATGTTGTTGGCTCAATTTGCAAATGCACAAACACAAAGTGCTGTTTTTATCCGTTTTCTTTTTGCTAGCTGTATTCCAATGCAACAAACATTTACATCTCTCCAACTCTCTCAGGCTTCCACTGTTGTCTTCCTGCAACAACTCATGTCTTGCAGGATTTCAGAGCGAGATCTCAGTTTCAGTGGCAATTCTGGCAAACAAATACTTTTAGTGGACATACTTAAAAAAATTTAAACCAAGTTCCCACAAAAACTACTTGAGTTCAGTTGAAACGGCGAGTACTCAAGTAATCGATTATTCACGCTCATCCC
The DNA here is from genome assembly GCF_963971535.1 of Notolepis coatsorum. NCBI lineage: Eukaryota > Metazoa > Chordata > Actinopteri > Aulopiformes > Paralepididae > Notolepis > Notolepis coatsorum. Next base: position 239,396,167 of record NC_140165.1, on the reverse strand, counting down.
TAGGCAGGAGTTGCAGGTATCTAATATGAAAACAGCATGGATATAGGTTACTGATCGACAAGATCATTGGTAAATAGGAAATAAGTCCAAAATTCTGAACTTACCCTTTAAGATGGTTTCTATAGAATTCAAAATAATGTTGTCATAGAAACAAGCATAGTCACAATAGATCACAATCTGGAAGACTATTGATTTATTTGTTTGTACCTACTTTAGTAGAAACCGCTACCTAGTAGGAGGACCTAGTAGTAAAAACTCAATTGCATTAGCCCATATCACAAATGATGCACGTTTCACATTGGGGTCTAGAATCACTCTCTGTCACTTTTTACCCTCAGCTGTCAACCCATACTGCATGAATTCTGACCTCTATTGGCTATACTCAATCCATACTGTATGAATTCTGACCTCTGTTGCCTATACTCAATCCATACTGTTTGAACTCTGACCTGTTGCCTACACTGTAAAAAAAAAAAAAAAAAAAAGGAAATTCACTGTATTATTTTACAGATTACCTTTGTTTTTCTACTTTAAGTGTAAATACCATAAAAATAAAGTAAATTACCTTTTATCAAAAATATTAACCATTAAATAAAGGTTGTAATCTGTAAATGTATTTGATTTTACTGTAATTTGACAGTAAGTATTTGGAAACCATTGATGCCAGACATTTACCGTTTTCTTGCAGTTTCTTTTCTTACAGTGTATACTCAATTCATACTGTATGAACTCTGACCTCTGTTACTTATACTCAAACCATACTGTATGAACTCTGACCTATGTTGCCACTCAAGCCATACCGTATGAAAATCAAGTCTCCATTCTTATTCTTTATTTTTAGTAGTGGGGCTGCCCATTTGTTTTTGTTTGGATCACTGATTGGCCCTTTAATTACATTTACATTCCATCTCATTGACCTCAGACGATTTAGACATTTAATCAACTCGTGACAATGACACAATACAATCAAGACTAATTATTAACCTAGGAGTAAGCGCTGATAGCCTACTAATGACATAGTGGATGTACCATAATAACACGTGTACATTTTATTTTTTTATCCACTTTTTTCCCCATTTTTCTATATTTTCTCCCATCCTAATTTCGTATCGTCCAATTCAACCCTCCCCTGTCACGGACGCTGTTTCTTGCCTCCCACAAGCCGGCTGCAATGTGGACTAAGTCATACATAGCACAAGTCCCCTCCGGTACTTGAGGTAACAGCAGTCGCATCTTTTCACCTGCGCAGCTCGATCTCTCAGTGGCGAGGAGTAACGCGTGGGATGCTCACGCTGCCCCCGACACTTCCTGATTCTACTGCGCAGGCGCACCAACCGAGTCGCTGTCCACAACGCCCGATCCCCACCCATCAGTTTCCCACCCCCTAATACGGCCAATGTGTATTAGTATGGACGGCCAGCTAAACTGAAAGCAATGTGGAGCGCTGGGCTCGAACAGGCAAGCCCAGCGTCTCCGTCATTCGTGGCGAGCGCCTTGCCCACTACGCCACGTAGCCGCCCAACACGTGTAAATATTTAGGAGGAACTGCTGCATAGCTCCTCGGCTGGGTAGGCAGGAGTAATGTATCGTAGTAATGTATCGGCTGGGTGATACTGATACTGTTGTTGAGTGGTGGAAGTACCGTAACACATGTAAATATTTAGTCTTTTCCCCCCATCATTATTATGCATCGTTAGACCTGCACGCGGGTCATACACTCGCAGTGCGTGTTTGAGTTGGAATGTTCTTGCTTTTTGTCCCCTTCTTTCATTATGTTGCTTTCTCTAATCATCTCTCTCTACGCTTTTTATTCAGTGTTGTTTCGATTTTCCCAAAACGGCATGGGCTTTGTTCTCAGGGTATCACCATTCACCTGGTATAAATAAAGATGATTGAATGTCTCTGGATCGCCTTTATTTTTTTTATTTATCCTTTATTTATCCACGAATGGCCCATTGAGATACAAGATCTCTTCTTCCAGGGAGTCCTGACCAACACGGCACACAACAAGTTTCAACATAAAACAGGGCATTAAACAAAAAACATACTTGATTCAGTTATGAGTCTTCGTACTTCAAATTTGTTTTGTTTTGTTTGTTTGTGACATACACACACATGGACAGGCTTCAAGCCAGGGTTCAATTGACCATTCACATTGCGGCCATTTTGCTCTTATGCCATGCTCAGGTGAGAACAATCTCTGAAATAAATGTTACATTCCACTGTGCAGACAACAAAGCCAAGCTGTTTTTCCATTTATACAGCATCTTATGATCTATATAATTTACTATAAGTCCATCACATCACTGTATTTGTGATTTATGCTACCTTAACGGAGCATAGCCCATTTTATAATTGAAGTATTATATAGTAATTTTGGGAGGAAGCCCACACTATGACGTGCACCCCTTCGTTTTCTCATACCCGGGCCTGCCCCTTATTCCCATGGTTCTGTTCCACCTATCCAGCCCAACCGAACCAATCCAATCCGTTCCGACTCCACCTCCACCAAATGGATGTTCCCTATTTGCTTGGGATATCCGGGTTTTCGCTTCCCCCGGAATGGGGTCTCTTTCCCATAAAATTACATATAACTACCTCTACCTCTGTCTGGGGAGGGTGTAGACTATCACGTGTCTCCTCCGATACATGTGGAGTCGCCAGCCTCTTCTTTTCACCTGACAGCGAGGAGTTTCACTGGGAGAACGTAACACGTGCAATTGTGTTCGTAGGAAGGTCTGACCGAGCCGGAAGTATCGCTAACCAGGGCCCGGGAACCCTGTGGTGGTAGGCGAGTCCTTCTCAAGAAAATGTTTTAAATTAGTCATATTCACCTTACTGTCACAAGTCTTTATGACTAATGAGGCGCACAGCTTACGACACAGCTTTTGGCACAAGACTGAAATACCTTCTCAAATCTTTGTTGATCTAAAACTACTCTGGATATCTAATGGCAGTTAAGTAGCGTGGAACAACTTACTGACAGCTGTAATGTATAAACAAATAATGCGTCTTTACGTTTGTGTGTTTGTTTGAATATGTGTTTCTCCATTTGTTGGGATAAAGTTCTTTAGAACCTCTGTGGAAACTTCACCAGCTGAAACACACTTTACTGAGATAGAATAAGAATAATCATGGCAACTCCCCATCAATCATAGTTAGTCATCTATTAGTCATCATTGATACAAAAAAAACATGTCTGGCCTACAGTAGGAATAAACACAGTCTAAGCCTGGATTTCCCAGCAGTTTCTTCAGAATTCCCCAGTGGGATTGAATTACATCTACACTCACATCGCTGCAACAACCAGAACCTGCAGATTCCTCCTGATTAATGTCAGAAGGATCCGCCCATTTCCTGACAAAAGAAGCCATTCAACTCCTTGACCAAGCAACAGTCATGTCTCGCCTCGGCTACTGTAATGCACTGCTCGCTGGTCTACCGACCACTGCCACCAAGCCTCTTCAACTTCAAAAGAATGCAGCTGCCCACCTAATCTCCAACCTACCAAAGTCAGCCCATGTTACCCCACTTCTTAGGGACCTGCACTGGCTCCCCATCGCCGCAGGAATCCGCTTCAAGGTCCTCAACCTGGCATATCGCGCAGCGAAGGGAACGGCTTCCGCCTACCTCCGGTCAATGGTCTCTAACTACACACCCTCAAGACCCCTCCACTCTACATCTTCTGGCCACCTCAGACCCACTCCTATCCGAGCTCCGGGAGGGTCATCAATATTCTTATATATTCTACCTCAAACAGAATCGTGATAGGAAGCAAATGAAAATATCATGTTTTAGGTGAATTTGGCAGGTACAGCCACTGTGCCAAACCGAACAAGCAGCTCCACTAGACCTAGAAAACGTCCATTATTTGGTTAATTTTAAGGTCAACCGAGGTTGCACCAAAGTGCTTTACAGTATAAAAGAAACAGACAAATACAAAATACAATATAAAAGGCACAAGTTTGTAGTGGCAGACTATTCCACAACTTGGGGGCAGCCACGGCAAAAGCTTGGTTGCCTTTAGTCTTTTGCCTAGACATTGGGACATCTAAAAGTACCTCATTCAATGACCTCAGTGTTTTAATGGACCTTTAGTCTTCAGCCTAGACTTTGGGACATCTAAAATGACCTCATTCGATGACCTCAGTGCGAACTGGGGTGCGAACATGGAGAAGTTCAGCTATAGGTACTGAGGGGCCAGACCGTTCAATGCCTTAAAGACAAACAACTGATCTTTAAATCAACCCTGAAGCGAACAGGAAGCCAGGGAACAGGGAAACCAGCATCGCTGTGATGTGGTCACGCTTCTCTGTGTTTTAGGTGTAGTGGTAGAATGTTGAGCATGAAGGTAAAGGAGGACTGTTGCGCCTTGGCAGAGGCCTGCATTCCGAGTCTCTTCTAGTTGACTCTTACAGTTTGAAGGTAAACTCTGCCCCATTATATTCACATTCAGAGATTCAGATAATTTTTTATTGTCACAGCTTTTATAAATGTACATACATTCAGAAAAACAAGAGATGCTTGTTTTTCCCGCCTCCTCAACCGTAGTAGATTTGTAAACATAATACACAACGTATATTCTATCTATACAAACTATAACTGTATACTATAACTAATAAAATATAACTATAAACTGAATAAGTTATAAATAACTAAAAACCATAAACTAAAACTATAAACGAAACTATAAACTAGACACAACACACAGCGTATATTCTGTCCATACAAACTATAACTGTATACTATAACTATACATATAAAATATAACTATAAACTGAATAAGCTATAAATAACTAAAAACTATAAACTATAAACTAAACTATAAACTAGACACAACACACAGTGTATATTCTATCTATACAAACTATACAATACAAGGTATACTGTATGTTAGCAGCAGTGTGTGCGTGTAATAAGTGTGCTTGTGTGGTATAACCTGCAACATGGCTTGCTATGGTCTTTGTAAGATCCTGATCAAACTGGCCAGTATCACGTCTTCGTCTGGTTGGCTCTCCATCCAATTCCTCTGCGTTGTGTCATTTTAATGGTCCTGACGTCTCCGATACTGGCAGATAAGATCCTTATCTCCCCCGTTAGTGCAATCCATAAACCATACTAATTCTCCACCTCCGTAAGAATTCGACACTTCAACACCGTGAGATACCTTATGAGGAAAAGCGTTGTTTTATTGCTATAAACAGAACCTCATAATCAGATGTTATCAGATGTTATCAAATTGTATCGTCCTTGAAGAGTCTATTCTAATGATCTTTCGGTGTGTTCTATTGTCCCTTTGCTGTTATGTCCAATAGTGGTCAGGCCCGGTCGTTAGCCTGAACCCTCCTCGTGTTAGCCGAAGCTACTGTAATGATGATGTGGCATTCTCCCTTCCCCCCCCCCCCCTCCGTGGTGGAGGAGGAAGAGTCTCTCCTGGTTCCTTCCCTCTTAGTCTCAGTCAGATTTTAGTCTGCCCTACCCGGAAACCACTGTCAGCTTTATAGGATCTTCGTCATAGAAACGATAGCCCCGCCCCTCTTCCGGTTGTCAGGCAACGCGCTGTCATGACAACCGCGTTTAACCTTTACACACACTTCAAAACGTTTCTCTACTGTTGCATTAAAGAGGTCACCCCTCTCCCTCACTCTGGGCCTACAGTACACTCGCTCTTATCTGTGTTCTTCCAAGGAATGCAAAACAAAACACCCTCGCTGGCAGTGTATTCAATCCACTGGTCACCGTTCTATCACCGTCTTCCATGCACCTTTCGATCTACCATTTTAGCTGTGGTCCCCCCAATCTATACATCACATACATTGAAAAAGCACCCCAAATCCCTCATTCCCCCCTTTGATTCTTAATCAACCTTCAGAATCATAAATCATTATTTGGTTTTTCAATTAATTATGCCAAAAATAGCCTGTGGTTGAAGCAAACCAACCTCGTCTCTCGTGCACAAGAAACGAAGACGGCCCACGGTCAACCCAGTGATCTTGCTGCCTGATGTCTGTTTGCGCCCCCCTTCGTGCACAAAGGGAACCGAAACCGACCACCAACACCAACAACATCCAACGACTCATAACAATTAGAGCTCCTCTGTCTGCTCCCAATAATTCCATCCTGTTGTTTTACTGTTTTCCCTCTTATCTACCTTCTATATATATATATCCTTCTATACATATATCTTCTATATGAATCCTCCATTTATATCTCATACTCCTAATCAATGAACACAGGACTTCTCGCTGTTGTCTCGTCTCTCGATCTCCTGATTGACTCTGAAAGGAAGTCCCTGCTTTGGCTGCTTGTCCATGATTCACCGCCCGTGCTCTGTTGTTTCAAAACGCTCTCTAAACAGCGTCTCCGCAGGGAAGCCCCCTCCGATGTCCGCCTCGTTCTCCCCTGGGCAACACCGCCTGCGACCGCTGGACTCTGCCTCGTCGGCCGTCTCCGCCCCGTTGGCCGTCTCCGCCCCGTCGGTCATTTCCGCCCTGTCGGTCATCTTGGTTGAGGCTCATCTCCACCGCCGTCGGCCCTCTCCAGACTCTGAAAGCAGAAACACCACGCCGGCAGTTTTTCTGTACACTCGACCCTGTGTTTTCTATTAGTCTACAGAGGCTTTGGGCCTGCAGCTCGTTCTCTATATATTTTTTCCTCTGCAAGCCCCTGCCATGGCCACGCCCTTTCAGACTGTTGGACGGTGTGAGTGTCCTACAGCCCATGGCGCTATTTGTTCTCTATTAGTCCCCCACCTTCTCAACACCCATATCTAATCCTACAGGGCTGTTCCCTGTTTTGTTGTCTTCCGGCGTGACACCAGCAGCTAAACGATACCCACTCGGCGCTCTACGTTTGTCCCACGGGTGACCCCCAGCGCGCGCCAGTTCTTTCTGGTGACGTGTCCCCTCAAGACTCTGCCTATTTATTAGGTGTGAGAAGGCCCCACTGGAGATCGAACTCCCTCTTATTTCATAATTAAACTTATTTAATTAAACCGCATCTCATCTCTCTGTGCAATTCTTATTTAACCCATTCAATAATTAAACTATTTAATTAACCTGTATATCGATATTATTATTATGATAATAACATACAACCGAGCATCGCTCTAACATACAACAGAGCAGGTTGGTTCCCTGCCCCTAACTCACATACGTACTCGTACTATCATCTAACATACAACAGAGCTGTCCGTCGCTCTATACCCTACGGGGCTGTCTACCGTCGCCCTGGAGCTGTCACGTCGCTCTATACCCTACGGGGCTGTCTACCGTCGCCCTGGAGCTGTCCCATCGCTCTATACCCTACGGGGCTGTCTACCGTCGCCCTGGAGCTGTCACGTCGCTCTATATACCCTACGGGGCTGTCTACCGTCGCCCTGGAGCTGTCCCGTCGCTCTATACCCTACGGGGCTGTCTACCGTCGCCCTGGAGCTGTCACGTCGCTCTATATACCCTACGGGGCTGTCTACCGTCGCCCTGGAGCTGTCACGTCGCTCTATATACCCTACGGGGCTGTCTACCGTTGCCCTGGAGCTGTCCCGTCGCTCTATACCACACTTTGAGTTCCTTTACAAAGTTCTCACATACACCACCGTGTATACACACAAGCAGTTGGTAATTTTGAAAAAATTAAACTCCTTAATTAACTTAAACTCTAAATATTCCCCTATGGGTAATGGAAACTCCCCAGCACTACCCCCCCTCCGCAATTAAACTCCTTAATTAAATTAAACTCTGAATATTCCCCTATGGGTAATGGAAACTCCCCAGCACTACCCCCCCCTCCGCCACTAGGTGGCGACCTACTCCTCCTCCATTTGCCTGTATTATCCCACTGCCCCCCCTAGATAGCGGCCAAACTCAGTCTAGAGGATTGGTTGACGTGTCACTTCCCGGTTCTAATCTCCTCGTGGCTCTGCGGCCAATTCTTTCCTTTTTTTTTTCACCGTCCCTTTAATGCCTCAAACATTCTCTCGCTACCGACCACACCCATAACGTTTTTTCACTGCTCCCTTCACGCCACAGTCACGCTTCCCGCTTCCTGCGTTTTGAACAGTAATCAAACTAAATACGATGTTGCCCCTTTAATTGAATGAACATCTCCCCTTTGCCTCCCTTCCCATCTCCTATACAGTGGCTTCTGTGCTCTGTAGATAAGACTCTCGATTTTCAAAACAAAAACCGGTGCCGCTCTGCTGTTATTCAAACACACTATTACAGCTGGCATTCTCTGTGTCAAACTAATTACGTTTACGGATACACTATTGTTCGTTTTCTTATTGGCTTGTGAAGTTGTTGAGACTCACTTTATCTTTTCACCGTCAGTTGTTCTGGTCCATGGCGCTGTTTATCTCTCCGGCCTTGCTCGGCTCGCTCGCTGGGTCCATGGCGCTGTTTATCTCTCCGGCCTTGCTCGGCTCGCTCGCTGGGCTCGCGTCCATGGCTACCCCTTCACGCCTCGGCACTGCACACAGTCTCTTCCTTTCAAGCAACTTCAAAGCAAGCAATAATCCGGGTCACGGCACCAACTGTAAGATCCTGATCAAACTGGCCAGTATCACGTCTTCGTCTGGTTGGCTCTCCATCCAATTCCTCTGCGTTGTGTCATTTTAATGGTCCTGACGTCTCCGATACTGGCAGATAAGATCCTTATCTCCCCCGTTAGTGCAATCCATAAACCATACTAATTCTCCACCTCCGTAAGAATTCGACACTTCGACACCGTGAGATACCATATGAGGAAAAGCGTTGTTTTATTGCTATAAACAGAACCTCATAATCAGATGTTATCAGATGTTATCAAATTGTATCGTCCTTGAAGAGTCTATTCTAATGATCTTTTGGTGTGTTCTATTGTCCCTTTGCTGTTATGTCCAATAGTGGTCAGGCCCGGTCGTTAGCCTGAACCCTCCTCGTGTTAGCCGAAGCTACTGTAATGATGATGTGGCATTCTCCCTTCCCCCCCCCCCTCCGTGGTGGAGGAGGAAGAGTCTCTCCTGGTTCCTTCCCTCTTAGTCTCAGTCAGATTTTAGTCTGCCCTACCCGGAAACCACCCTCAGCTTTATAGGATCTTCGTCATAGAAACGATAGCCCCGCCCCTCTTCCGGTTGTCAGGCGACGCGCTGTCATGACAACCGCGTTTAACCTTTACACACACTTCAAAACGTTTCTCTACTGTTGCATTAAAGAGGTCACCCCTCTCCCTCGCTCTGGGCCTACAGTACACTCGCTCTTATCTGTGTTCTTCCAAGGAATGCAAAACAAAACACCCTCGCTGGCAGTGTATTCAATCCACTGGTCACCGTTCTATCACCGTCTTCCATGCACCTTTCGATCTACCATTTTAGCTGTGGTCCCCCCAATCTATACATCACATACATTGAAAAAGCACCCCAAATCCCTCATCTTGGTCTCGTGTCACCTGTACAAACAACACATTTACATTTAGTCATTTAGCTGACGCTTTTATCCAAATCGACTTATAAGTTCTGTACGACAAGTCATCAAGAAGGGCACAACTCAGCTGAGTAACAATGTTCATCAAAGTGTTGAGTGCTACAGTGTAGGTTAGTTTATTAGGACAAGTGCATGACAGTAAGGTTAGTTAGGGTTAGATTTGAATTTTTTTTTTTTTTTTTTTCATATAATTGTTGAAGAAGTCGACGGCGAAAGATTGGACGGGTTTCAGCTTCAGGTTCCCACGTCTGTTATCCACCATCTCCACCTCCTTCCCTCGTATAGTGATGGGAGTTGGGGGCCTCTTCCTGCCTCTCTGGTCCACCACCAGCTCCTTGGTCTTGCTTGTCGCACCACCCTACAAAGCTCTCCACCAGGGCTCTGTACTCGCTGCCATCCGTGATGTAACTGACGATGGAGGAGTCTTTAGGAACGTCTGCAGGTGGCACGTACTCCAGCTGTAGCAGCGCTTGTATAGCAGGACGTCAACAACAACAGCTAAATGTCTACAAAGCATGAAGGTAGAGCTGGTCCCTGCTGGTCCAGCCAAACACGTGTTTCTAGTCCTTATCTCTATAGCTGAAAACCCTGCACATACATATGCATATGCACGCATGCACGCACACACACACACACACACACATACAGTACACACACATACATACACACATTCATACACACACATACAGTACACACACACACGCACACACACACACACGCACATACAGTACACACACATACATACACACATACACACACGTGTTCCATTCAACTCTAGAAAACACATGACTATCTTGTTGTATCTCTCTGTCTGCTAATGTTATGCATCGACTCGTACAAGCTGTGTTTGTTAAAGCTTGTTACAATACAAACAGGAAATGCAATTAGGGGAATTATAGTTTATCTCTATAGGTATCAACATGTGTGAATCATGCTGTTTATAGTCATGTTTAGTCAATCTTCTTCATTGTGCTCCCTACTGAAACATGGTCACCCTGCTATTGTACAAGGCTTTGTAGTGACTTGTACTGACTTGTATGTGTACGTGACACACGTTTTACATTTATATGGTGAAATGAATTCTGTATTGTGTCTTTATAAATCATATAAATATATATTCTGATTTTCAGTGGGTTAAGAAAGTTCCAAAAAAATTACCATTTTCCATCTTCAGATCTCTCTCTGTTAAAGAATGTATGTGAATACACCCACATTGATAGGAAATAAAAATCCCAGATTGGGGCTTTAATCTAATGTAATTTAATCTCATGTCATGTTTCTCAATACATCATCACAGCTTCTCCACTATCCTGGCGTCTTGATGTTCCTGCTGGAAACCCAGAGCTTCTGCTCGTCTCAGGGAGTTTCCAGTGATGCTTTTCTCTAAACTGCTTTCAGATTTACAAATAATCTACAGCCACGACACCTGGTTTATGGTAAAACAGTATGGGGTAATGTACGGGGTGAAACACTTGTGTGTGTGTGCATGCGTGCCTGCCTGTGTGTGTGTGTGCGCGTGTGCATGTGCCTGTGTATGTGTGTGTGTGTATGTGTGTGTGTGTGTATGTGTGTATCACCGCCTCTCAGTTTATGCAATAACTTCCTTATTTACTTCCTCCTCATCTGGTCATTGATGCGTCATCAGCCTTGGAAGAATATGCAGACCTGAGAGGTCTGACATGAATAGATAGAGATAGAGATAGAGATAGATAAATAGACAGACAGACAGACAGACAGACAGACAGACAGACAGACAGACAGACAGACAGACAGACAGACAGACAGACAGACAGACAGACAGACAGACAGACAGACAGACAGACAGACAGACAGACAGACAGACAGACAGACAGACAGACAGACAGACAGACAGACAGACAGACAGACAGACAGACAGACAGACAGACAGACAGACAGACAGACAGACAGACAGACAGACAGACAGACAGACAGACAGACAGACAGACAGACAGACAGACAGACAGACAGACAGACAGACAGACAGACAGACAGACAGACAGACAGACAGACAGACAGACAGACAGACAGACAGACAGACAGACAGACAGACAGACAGACAGACAGACAGACAGACAGACAGACAGACAGACAGACAGACAGACAGACAGACAGACAGACAGACAGACAGACAGACAGACAGACAGACAGACAGACAGACAGACAGACAGACAGACAGACAGACAGACAGACAGACAGACAGACAGACAGACAGACAGACAGACAGACAGACAGACAGACAGACAGACAGACAGACAGACAGACAGACAGACAGACAGACAGACAGACAGACAGACAGACAGACAGACAGACAGACAGACAGACAGACAGACAGACAGACAGACAGACAGACAGACAGACAGACAGACAGACAGACAGACAGACAGACAGACAGACAGACAGACAGACAGACAGACAGACAGACAGACAGACAGACAGACAGACAGACAGACAGACAGACAGACAGACAGACAGACAGACAGACAGACAGACAGACAGACAGACAGACAGACAGACAGACAGACAGACAGACAGACAGACAGACAGACAGACAGACAGACAGACAGACAGACAGACAGACAGACAGACAGACAGACAGACAGACAGACAGACAGACAGACAGACAGACAGACAGACAGACAGACAGACAGACAGACAGACAGACAGACAGACAGACAGACAGACAGACAGACAGACAGACAGACAGACAGACAGACAGACAGACAGACAGACAGACAGACAGACAGACAGACAGACAGACAGACAGACAGACAGACAGACAGACAGACAGACAGACAGACAGACAGACAGACAGACAGACAGACAGACAGACAGACAGACAGACAGACAGACAGACAGACAGACAGACAGACAGACAGACAGACAGACAGACAGACAGACAGACAGACAGACAGACAGACAGACAGACAGACAGACAGACAGACAGACAGACAGACAGACAGACAGACAGACAGACAGACAGACAGACAGACAGACAGACAGACAGACAGACAGACAGACAGACAGACAGACAGACAGACAGACAGACAGACAGACAGACAGACAGACCAGGTGCCAACCTGCTCCTGGCATTAACCCTTTCACTACCACACTACAGACACTAACCGTCTGTAGTGTGGTAGTGAAAGGGTTAGCCGCCTGTAGTGTGGTAGTGAAAGGGTTAACCTTCTGTAGTGTGGTAGTGAAAGGGTTAGCCGCCTGTAGTGTGGTAGTGAAAGGGTTAACCTTCTGTAGTGTGGTAGTGAAAGGGTTAACCGTCTGTAGTGTGGTAGTGAAAGGGTTAGCCGCCTGTAGTGTGGTAGTGAAAGGGTTAACCTTCTGTAGTGTGGTAGTGAAAGGGTTAACCGTCTGTAGTGTGGTAGTGAAAGGGTTAGCCGCATGTAGTGTGGTAGTGAAAGGGTTAGCCGCCTGTAGTGTGGTAGTGAAAGGGTTAACCTTCTGTAGTGTGGTAGTGAAAGGGTTAGCTGCCTGTAGTGTGGTAGTGAAAGGGTTAACCTTCTGTAGTGTGGTAGTGAAAGGGTTAACCGTCTGTAGTGTGGTAGTGAAAGGGTTAGCCGCCTGTAGTGTGGTAGTGAAAGGGTTAACCTTCTGTAGTGTGGTAGTGAAAGGGTTAACCGTCTGTAGTGTGGTAGTGAAAGGGTTAGCCGCATGTAGTGTGGTAGTGAAAGGGTTAACCTTCTGTAGTGTGGTTGTGAAAGGGTTAACCTTCTGTAGTGTGGTTGTGAAAGGGTTAACCCTTTGGTAGTGTTGTAGTGAAAGGGTTAATAACTCTCCAGTTTATCATTTTAAATCCATCTCCCGAAAGTCCTGGCTGGTTCGGGGATTCAAACAGGTGACCTTTCGATGTGAACTGACTGATGTGTCTGGTTGGAAGGACAGCGTGGGAGAATAATAATATCCGGGGTGTTTGTTTACGTTCCTCCTATCTGTTCTCCTCTGATGCGAAAGAGAAAGAGGAAAGGCGTTGAATAAACATGGTAATTATTAAAACGGAACAGGGAAGCGCTTGATATCAACCAGAAAGAGAGAACGAGAGAGAACGAGAGAGAGAGAGAGAGAGAGAGAGAGAGAGAGAGAGAGAGAGAGAGAGAGAGAGAGAGAGAGAGAGAGAGAAAGAGGGAGAGAGACACACACACAAACACACTTTGAACTTGCGTGCCAAGAGCACTTTGAATACAATGAGATATAAATAGAGAGATAAGATAAAAGAACAAGGCCAGGCAAACTGAGCCAGACCTGGATACATGCTAGAGCAAGAGTTAATCATGACTGACTGTCAGTCCCTCTGCCACCGGCAGTGGCTCATATTGGGATGAGATCGTATCAGGACGACCCAAAATAGAGATAATGAAAGGAATTAAACATTTCAAACGTACAATATATTCTTGCAAAGGAGAAAAAAACATTGTTACTTTTGTAACAAGAAGCGGTAATTACTGACAGAATGTGTAGAACTATGATGGTTATTTAAAGATAGAAATAGAGAGACAAGATTATTGTCCAAATAAAGAGACAGTTTGTTCTTCAGGAGAAGTTGTTGTTTTGATAAGAATCACTAATTACCAACGGAGCATAATGTGACGACATGCTGGTGGTTGTTTCCCATAAAGATAAACTTAATAGTATTGTTATGTAAAGCTGAGGCCATGAGAATAAGTTACTGCACTTTGTTTAAACATGGCGGATAAGAGAAAAGGGCAATACAATCTTTATTTCTGCAAGGTAATTGTGGGCACTGTTTTACCTACAGTATGTGTTGTTCACGTTTGAATGACTTGGCAAGCATGCAATGCAGCAAGTATTTCTCCTGTAAAAGGAAGATTTGGTAGGAAATTCTGTAGTTAAATTATATATATATAATGACTGCAACTGTTATGGTTTGTAACCGACCCCAATCGCACAACACAAGACAGGTATGAGAGTAAGCCAAGAACTGGGCATTTATTGAAACACACAGAAAACGGCACTGTCCCTTTAAGGGAGAACACAGATAAATGGATAACAAGAATGGGGAAAGGCACAGTGCCTTTAAGAGGCGAGCTGGCTAGGGGGAAGGCTAAGGGAAGGCTAACGGAACAGGGCCGGGGCAAGGGACAAGGCAGGAAACGGGGAGGACTAGGAGGACTGGACAGGGAGGACTAGGAGGACTAGAGAGGGGAAAACAGGGACAGAGGCCCGCGGAGGCGGGCTGGGGACAGGGAGGACTAGGAGGACTAGAGTGGGGAAAACAGGGACAGAGGCCCGCGGAGGCGGGCTGGGGACAGGGAGGACTAGGAGGACTAGAAAAACAGGGTAAGGCCTTGGAACAGGGCGAGGGCTGGAGCTGCTTACAGGGACAGAGAAAACAGACAACGCCTGGGATACAAGCATTAATGAATGTTGCTGCTCTGCAGCTTCTCCCGGGATGGTTCGTCTGGGGAAGCAGACGGTGACGTCAGAGCCGCTCTGCAGATTTCTCTCGGCAGATCTCCGAGGTGGTAAACGGGACCGAGAGGGAGAGAGGGAGCGGGTTAGCTCAGAGTACAGTTGGGAACAGAGCAGGTGACAGGAGAGGTGACTTGTCCCAAAAACAGAGTAATCCAAGTGACAGAATCTTCGGTGTATATACACACTGTGAGTAAACGTCCCAAACACAAATCCACGTGATAGAATCTTCGGTGTAAATAAACACTGTGAGCGAAGTCCCAAATACAAATCCAAGTGAATAATATCTTCGGTGTGTATACACACAGTGAGCGATGTAAAGGCCAAATATTATCCCAAAGAATAATCCAAAAAGCTGACGCTGGGTGAGTGACAGTCTGACAAAAAGCAGGATATCTTCAGTGTCCTTAAACACACGAAAAACGAATAGGATCAAAGACAGTCATAAAAACTCACCCAGGCGCTGTGCGTAAAGAGGGCAGGATCAAACAGGACGAGCGCGTCGCCACAGGAAACGGGTTGTCCAAGCGGAGGTCTGAGCGGTGCGCGACTGCTTGGAGTACGCGCCGGTACGAAGGGCGCATCTGGCGCGGAGGTCTGAGTGGTGCGCGACTGCTTGGAGTGCGCGCCGGTACGGAGGGCGCATCTGGCGCGGAGGTCTGAGTGGGTGCGCGACTGCTTGGAGTACGCGCTGGTACGAAGGGCGCATCTGGCGCGGAGGTCTGAGTGGTGCGCGACTGCTTGGAGTACGCGCCGGTACGGAGGCGCATCTGGCGCGGAGGTCTGAGTGGTGCGCGACTGCTTGGAGTACGCGCCGGTACGGAGGGCGCATCTGGCGCGGAGGTCTGAGGGGTGCGCGTCTGCTTGGAGTACGCGCCGGTACGGGGGACGCATCTGGAGTGCGTCTGAATGCGCGTCTGGAGTGAAGAGCGCGTCTGCGCGGAAGAGCGCGCCGGCTCGGAGAGACGCATCCTCCCGTAGAGTATTAGGAAGCGATGCGCGTCTGGAGTGAAGAGCGCGTCTGCTGCGCGGAGGTCTGGATGCGCGTCTGGGCGTCTGCTGCGCGGAGGTCTGAATGCGCGTCTGGGCGTCTGCTGCGCGGAGGTCTGGATGCGCGTCTGGACGTCTGCTGCGCGGAGGTCTGAAGTGGAACACTGGAATACCTCCCGTAGAGGATTAGAGAGCGTAGTAACAATGTCTCCATCCAGGCAAACGGCGACAGGTGGCCAAAGCTTGCACCCTGTCTCACGCCGGAGATAAAACAGCAGACAGAACCAGAACTCCCGTAGGAGCCTATAGACAGAGTAACTCCCGAAGGAGTTAGGTGATAGAGATATGATACGGGATGATACGGAACGACCCGACAAGGGACAGAGGGGAAGAGCGAGGTACTTAAAGCCCACAGGGGAACTAATTAGAATAAACATCAGGTGCGTGAAGGTAATTGATACTTGAACTAAAAGTGTGTGTTCGGCACCAGACCAATCAAACACCTAATGACAGGTAGACCAAGGGTGTGGCTGCTGAAGAGCAACGAGAGTAACGAACGCGAGGGTGGGGGCTAGTGAGGTGAGGAGACAGGGAATTCAATTGATTAACAGAAAACTAAAGGAACAGAGCGAGTAGGCTTAAAGGAACAGAGCGAGTAGGCTTAAAGGAACAGAGCGAGTAGGTGAGCAAGGGACAAAACCTCACAGTACCCCCCCCTCCACGGGAGCCACCCGGCGACCCAAAAACACAGACAGAGGGGCAGGGGAAAAAAACAAGGCAACAAACAAAAAGTACTGGGCCAAGCCAGCAGGGGAAGCCACAACAAAAGTGGGGCTAGCAACTGGGGCAGGGTAGCCGAGGGGTAACTAGAGGAGCACCGGGAAGGGGCTAGCAGAGGGAAAGGGTAGCTGCCAGGGCACGGATAGCTACAGGGCCAATGCTAGCTGTACTGCTACATTAACAAAGAGGCTGCGCTAGCTGCCGGAGCTAGGCTGGCAGACAGGGCTGGACCAGCATGAGAGAACAAGCTAGCTGGAAGGACAGTCCTAGCTGTGGGGAACTGACCTTGCTAGCTGAAGGGGCAGTCCTAGCAGTGAGAGAAAACTGACCTTGCTAGCTGAAAGGGCAGTCCTAGCAGTGGGGAAACTGACCTTGCTAGCTGAAAGGGCAGTCCTAGCAGTGGGAAAACTGACCCTGCTAGCGGAAAGGGCAGTCCTAGCAGTGGGAAAAAACTGACCTGCTAGCTGAAAGGGCAGTCCTAGCAGTGGGAAAAAACTGACCTTGCTAGCTGAAAGGGCAGTCCTAGCAGTGGGAAAAAACTGACCTTGCTAGCTGAAAGGGCAGTCCTAGCAGACTGGGGCCAAGCAGAGGGACTGGGTTAGCTGCCTGGGCATGGCTAGCTACAGGGCCTATGCCAGCAGCAAGGGCTGCATTAACATAGAGGCTGTGCTAGCAGCCGGGGCTAAGCTAGCAGACTGGGGCCATGCAGAGGGACTAACGAGGCCAACAGGGAAGCAAACAGGCTAACAGGGGAGCCAACAGGGCTAACAGGAAAGACTAAACAGGCTAAACAGGGGAGCTAACAGGGGAGACTAACAAGCTAACAGGGGAGCTAACAGGGCTAACAAAAAAAAGGCTAACTCAACATACACCGTCTGTGCTGGCTGGGGTCGTCGATTGGTCGGGTCGTACTGTTATGGTTTGTAACCGACCCCAATCGCACAACACAAGACAGGTATGAGAGTAAGCCAAGAACTGGGCATTTATTGAAACACACAGAAAACGGCACTGTCCCTTTAAGGGAGAACACAGATAAATGGATAACAAGAATGGGGAAAGGCACAGTGCCTTTAAGAGGCGAGCTGGCTAGGGGGAAGGCTAAGGGAAGGCTAACGGAACAGGGCCGGGGCAAGGGACAAGGCAGGAAACGGGGAGGACTAGGAGGACTGGACAGGGAGGACTAGGAGGACTAGAGAGGGGAAAACAGGGACAGAGGCCCGCGGAGGCGGGCTGGGGACAGGGAGGACTAGGAGGACTAGAGTGGGGAAAACAGGGACAGAGGCCCGCGGAGGCGGGCTGGGGACAGGGAGGACTAGGAGGACTAGAAAAACAGGGTAAGGCCTTGGAACAGGGCGAGGGCTGGAGCTGCTTACAGGGACAGAGAAAACAGACAACGCCTGGGATACAAGCATTAATGAATGTTGCTGCTCTGCAGCTTCTCCCGGGATGGTTCGTCTGGGGAAGCAGACGGTGACGTCAGAGCCGCTCTGCAGATTTCTCTCGGCAGATCTCCGAGGTGGTAAACGGGACCGAGAGGGAGAGAGGGAGCGGGTTAGCTCAGAGTACAGTTGGGAACAGAGCAGGTGACAGGAGAGGTGACTTGTCCCAAAAACAGAGTAATCCAAGTGACAGAATCTTCGGTGTATATACACACTGTGAGTAAACGTCCCAAACACAAATCCACGTGATAGAATCTTCGGTGTAAATAAACACTGTGAGCGAAGTCCCAAATACAAATCCAAGTGAATAATATCTTCGGTGTGAATACACACAGTGAGCGATGTAAAGGCCAAATATTATCCCAAAGAATAATCCAAAAAGCTGACGCTGGGTGAGTGACAGTCTGACAAAAAGCAGGATATCTTCAGTGTCCTTAAACACACGAAAAACGAATAGGATCAAAGACAGTCATAAAAACTCACCCAGGCGCTGTGCGTAAAGAGGGCAGGATCAAACAGGACGAGCGCGTCGCCACAGGAAACGGGTTGTCCAAGCGGAGGTCTGAGCGGTGCGCGACTGCTTGGAGTACGCGCCGGTACGAAGGGCGCATCTGGCGCGGAGGTCTGAGTGGTGCGCGACTGCTTGGAGTGCGCGCCGGTACGGAGGGCGCATCTGGCGCGGAGGTCTGAGTGGGTGCGCGACTGCTTGGAGTACGCGCCGGTACGAAGGGCGCATCTGGCGCGGAGGTCTGAGTGGTGCGCGACTGCTTGGAGTACGCGCCGGTACGGAGGCGCATCTGGCGCGGAGGTCTGAGTGGTGCGCGACTGCTTGGAGTACGCGCCGGTACGGAGGGCGCATCTGGCACGGAGGTCTGAGGGGTGCGCGTCTGCTTGGAGTACGCGCCGGTACGGGGGACGCATCTGGAGTGCGTCTGAATGCGCGTCTGGAGTGAAGAGCGCGTCTGCGCGGAAGAACGCGCTGGCTCGGAGAGACGCATCCTCCCGTAGAGTATTAGGAAGCGATGCGCGTCTGGAGTGAAGAGCGCGTCTGCTGCGCGGAGGTCTGGATGCGCGTCTGGGCGTCTGCTGCGCGGAGGTCTGAATGCGCGTCTGGGCGTCTGCTGCGCGGAGGTCTGGATGCGCGTCTGGACGTCTGCTGCGCGGAGGTCTGAAGTGGAACACTGGAATACCTCTTGTAGAGGATTAGAGAGCGTAGTAACAATGTCTCCATCCAGGCAAACGGCGACAGGTGGCCAAAGCTTGCACCCTGTCTCACGCCGGAGATAAAACAGCAGACAGAACCAGAACTCCCGTAGGAGCCTATAGACAGAGTAACTCCCGAAGGAGTTAGGTGATAGAGATATGATACGGGATGTTACGGAACGACCCGACAAGGGACAGAGGGGAAGAGCGAGGTACTTAAAGCCCACAGGGGAACTAATTAGAATAAACATCAGGTGCGTGAAGGTAATTGATACTTGAACTAAAAGTGTGTGTTCGGCACCAGACCAATCAAACACCTAATGACAGGTAGACCAAGGGTGTGGCTGCTGAAGAGCAACGAGAGTAACGAACGCGAGGGTGGGGGCTAGTGAGGTGAGGAGACAGGGAATTCAATTGATTAACAGAAAACTAAAGGAACAGAGCGAGTAGGCTTAAAGGAACAGAGCGAGTAGGCTTAAAGGAACAGAGCGAGTAGGTGAGCAAAGGACAAAACCTCACAGCAACAGAGTGACCACAGGGAAAAGAGACAATGTGAAAACATTCAGAGTAAATGAGGAAACATCTTTATTACATCAGTGCCATTTGGAATCCACAGTGATGGGCAAGCTACTTGGGAAATGTAGCAAGCTACACTACAAGTTACTCTCGATTAAATATAGCTCAACTACAATGGAAGCTATCCCCAGAGAAATGTAGCAAGCTACACTACAAGAACATGGCAAAAATAGCTAGCTACATCGGCACTACTTTTTTTTTGTTTTTTTTTTTTTTTTACTTCATGATCAAGTTTCCACCAAACAAATAGGCAGGAAAAAAAATGCTCAGTTTGATTGTTTATTATAAAACTGAAACAAGCCCTCGGTCTGGCTTTTTGTGTCATCCTTTTAACATGAACTTGTATTATGTACAAAATCCAGGAAGGCACGTTTAGCTGGGTGCAGCCTCTACAAAAGAAAAGAAAGAGACCATTTGGTTTGATCAGTTTTTATAGTATAGTTTGTTGATTACTTTTGATGCAGTAATGGTCTTTTTCTTTTCTATTCTATCTTTATGTATTATTTATCCCTAAACTCTGCATCTTCTGAAACCTGCCCACTTTATCAACCAAAAACACACTTCTTCAATATCTGAATTGTAACTGTTTTACTTCATTTTACTAGTATTATGCTACCATGTATATACTACTACCAGTACCAACTATGCTAATATGTCTATACTACTACAGTATGTACTCAGAGTATAACACTCAAGCTTGACACTGACAAACAATACTACTTATCCTTGGCTGCTAGATATGTACCACTCCTGCTGACTTGTTGTACACAATTTGTAAGTTGCTTTGAATGAAAGCTTCAGCTAAATGACCAAATGTATTTAAATATGTAACTCACAAAACATTCCATGGCCCCAAAATCATGTGGGGACCTGACCCACAGGTTGAGAACAACTGCCTAGGTGATCTTTTCCCTCTTTTTTTCTTTTCTCCACCCCCATAATATTGTTCATTTTCTGCCTACAGTGAAACATCATCATGATAGCAGCTATCTGTTAGTTAAAGCTGTTGACAAAAAGTGTACTGACTTGTGTGCTGTTTGGGAACAGTTGATTTTCATCAGCTCACCTGAATGTGTTCTCAAGTTAGTGCTGGGCGTTTTTTCAGTCAAACTCATAAATGTGTCCAGATAGGGCCATGGAGAGACATTGACATTGTTGACATCGAATCCCTCGCTCTGCCATTATTTCGCGCGGACTGGTTAATGTAATCTGTTAAATTGCATTCACATTCAGTGGTCTGCGACTGCGTTTCGATTTTCACTTCCTGATTTGCGGGTTGGAGTCCCGCCCTATCCTGCCTCTGATTGGCCTACCCGTAATGTTTTGGCCTACCATACCCAATCGTGAGTCGTCATACTCATATCTAAACCAACCAACCAATCATAGTGGGTTTTCTACAGGGAGTTTTTTTTTCTCCTCACAAATCTTTATAGTCTAGACTGTTTCTCCCGAGTAGCGTGTAGCGTTTCCTCGTCGCTACGTCACTACATCGTTCTATAAATAGCTCCGCTACAGAGACCGCTTCCCTGGTTAAAAAGTAGCGACGCTACCATCACGCTACTGAGAATTGTAGTTAAGCTATGTAGCGTCGCTACTTGTAGCTAGCTACTGCCCATCACTGGGAATCCAGATGAGTTAACATCCAATAGTGACATAGAGGACAAGTCCAAGACGACAGAAGAGTGGCATGAGTCTGGACTCGAGACTGAGTCTGGACTTACGCGTTTTGTACGACAAGTCAGCAGGAAGGGTACAACTCTATCAGCTGAGTAACAATGTTCATCAAAGTGTTCAGACTTGAGTGCTACAGTGTCCTAAAGTTACACACTTCAAAATTATGTAGACAAGTATATTCAGTTAAATGATCCTACCCTCTCTGCTGTGTGAACGTTCCAGCAATAAGATGTGATTTTAACACCGTGTGTGAAACTTAACTGGGAAGTGGGGAAAACAACCAAACTGATGGTTAGGAAAAACAGCTTTATATCAGTGCTGTTTGAAATCCAGATAATAATGCACAACAACAAGGGACAGTTCAACGTCATGCCGTTTCGTACTGTATGTTGCAATACTAACAAAAATGTGAATTAAAGATCTGATCATGTGAGGCATAAGTAATGAAAACAAAATAAACATTCGATATCAAATGAAAACAAGGCAACGTGCTGTCTGGCATCTTGACTAGTGATACTTTGCAGAAGAGGAGGAATTCACTGCAACACTGCCATTTCGGCAAGACAAATCATTAATTGCTAACGTTTTAGCTATTAATTACAAATTAAACAACAAATGAGCAAACCTTGACCGAGTTTACCACTGGTATTTATCACTTGGTTGGCTGGTTGAGTGCAACTTCCTGGTGGTAAACCTGGGAATCTTCCGAGACGAGGACCTGCCTGCATGATCAGACCCTGAATCACTAACTGCTAGTCCTGCCTACTTTTAATTATTTTGTGATTCCGGATCTGGTCCTGCTGCCCTGAATAGGGCTTTCTCTGGTTGGTCCATCAACCGGGCCAATCAGCGTCTGTTACTAGCCAGAGTCTCCTTATACCTATCAGGTCTGTTGAGCAAGATAGCACCTGAAATCCGCCAGGAAGTCTGACTGGAAGCCAGACCTTCAGACTGAATAATGAAGTGGAACGGAATGCAATCCCGTCTGAGTAACAGGCAACAACCTACCAACCCACAGCCCCAAACAAACCATTTCCATAGCAGACAACCTGCACAGGGACCGCTCAGCCAGATCCCAGGGACTTCCTCCAGTCCCCAGCCCTCAGTCTGAATAACAATGGACACGAGACAGAAGGTAATACCCAGCATGGAGCAATAACACTGCCTGGCATCCGGTGTGTAAGGACTCGGGAGTAACAACACACTGGTCTAAGTAACACTCATCCATAAATGGTAAATGGCTGCATTTATATAGCACTTTTTTATCCAAAGCGCTTTACAATTTGTTCCTCACATTTGACCCATTCACTCACACATTCACACACCGACGGCAAAGGCAACCATGGAAGGTGCCGACCTGCTCATCGGGAGCAGTTAGGGGTTAAGTGTCTTGCTCAAGGACACTTTGACACGCTGCCCGGGATGAGCGGGAATCGAACTGGGAACCTGTGGTTTACCAGACGACTGCTCTACCTACAGAGCCAAGTACAGTACATTATACTGTGCATTATACTGTACATACATACAAATGTCAGACTATTTAAACTTTTAGCAAAAGGATGCTGTGTTTCTGATGGGTTTTCAACAATAGCAGCCAGAAACCTCAAGCAGTGCCAGCTGGAAAAGATGTTTCCTAACGACATGCCGCCTTACTTAAGCCAAGATTGGGGACATTGACCTGACACTGACCCTGACCTGACCTTTAACCTTAACCCAACCCTTTCTTTAACCTAACCATAGGGAAATAACACAGAATTCACATAATGTTCATCCTTGTCCCACAGGACAGTGCTCTCCTGAAGCTAGAAATCAGAGAGAGAACCTTCCGATCGGTGATGTCACTGGGGTGTAAGAATCTGGGGCTGCTCCATAGACAATGAATGGGGCTCTGATTTTATGGGGCCATAACATAAATATTTGTGTGAGCTCTTACACCCAAACGAGGTTCATATTCTAGCATTGCTAGAAGGTCTGAACCAGAATTAAAAACGAATTTGGGTGTAAAAGCTCACACAAATATTTTATGGCCTCGAAAAGGCAGAACCCAGAACAATGAGTTCAAGACACCAAGGACACAATCCTGAAATTAGGACTCAAACAGCCCAACGTTACATTTTAATTTAACAGCATCAGTTCTGGCCTTGAAATAATCCTATGTGGAACACAATCTGTCCTGACGACAGGTATCGGGTAGGTCTTGGAATTTATGTGACAGATGATCTGCGTAGGACCTTTGACACACACAGAGAGAGAGCAAACAAACAATAAATACATAACCAACCAACCAGATGGTGCAGCTTGGAAAACCCCAGGCAACCGTCTCCTTCATGTTTCACTCAGAAGCTGTGACAGTTCTCTTAAAACCTCTTACCCACCAGTGCTGGGATAAGTACACAGTTCCTTTACTTAAGTAAAAGTAGAAATACCCAGATAAAAAGTCCTCCATTCAAAATCTTACTTAATTAAAAGTAGAGATGTATTTGCTATTGAATGTACTTACCCGGTAAGTATCTAAAGTAAAAAAAAAATTAATTCTACATGATGTTTGTGTATTCCAGTGCTTGGGAGCATTCAATCATTGGTCATTTTAAAGTGGTATGTTGTCCAGTTATGCTGCTCTGATTAAAGGTTATGTTAAAGTGGTATGTGGTCCAGTTGCCATGTTTTCTATGCAAATAAATTTTCTTCAAATTAACTAGTAACTGATCAAATGTAGTGGAGGAAAAGAAGTACAATATTTCATTTGAAATGTAATGTAAAAGTACAAGTTCCATAAAATGAAAATACTCACATAAAGTACAAGTAGCTCGAAATTGTACTTAAGTAGAGTACTTGAGTAAAAATACTTACTTTGCACCACTACTTCCTTGTCTGGGTTTGACAGCATGCCTGCTGCCGCTGCCATCTGAGGTGAACTCAGCAGATATGTCGGCCTACAGGTACATAGATTACTACTGTTTGGTCAGTAATTCTCCCAGTCCTTCCACTCCACTCAGTATCATTTCCCACTTTATCCAATCAGGAGAGAGAACTCCACACAAAAATAGTCTGATGAAAATAAGAAATGAAAACGAATATGTGCTTGAAATAAGTTAAATAATCTGCCAGCAAATTTGACTTGGCAAGATTTCTTGAAATGAGTAAAAATATCTACGGTTCTCTCTCCTGATTGGATAAAGTGGGAAGGGATACCAGAGAATGTATTTTCTGTTTACTGCAGAGCGGAGGGATTTGGAGACCCATGTTACTGACCAAACACTCTATATCAGTGATGGATGTCAGAATGTAGAGATGTTTAAAACTTATTTAAACAAAAAGATACCACTTACAGCACCTAAAACGTTGACTGTAAAAACGGTTGCAGTAAAAACTAATAAAAACGCCTCAGGTAGGTGAATGTCAGTTGATACTGAGTCAGACAGGAGTCCTTGGCAGGATACCCAATAGGTGAAAGAGTGGAAGTGAAAGCTGAGGAAGTCTTTCTCAAGAAACCTAACAAGCAAATAAACCAGTCCATCCGTATCAGCGTGACAATATCACTGACATTTTAACTGAGAGATTTTAGTTTCACAACATTGTAATTTCATCTACACTGAAATCAGAACCATGGCTGGAAGATACGAACATCTCCACCCCGACCCGCTCCAGCAGCGTGTTCTGCCTGCGAGCCCATGGCTGACGCAGTGCTGGTACCAATACATCAGGTTTGTGTGTGTAGTGTAGACGGACCACCGCACACCCGAAAAAACACTTTATGATAATAAAGGTATAATAACGTTTTCAGGGATTTTTTACAAAACACAGCATTACAATGAAAATAAACCAGACAAACCCTAATCTGAACACCAGATATACCTGGATCATAGTATATTGTAGTGGTACTTTCCTTTACAAAGGCACAGCATTCTGAAAATAATATGTGGCCTAGTTTAACCACGAGAGACTGTGGTTTGAAATTATATTTAAAATTCCATGCAATAATGATTAACATGCGTAGGAGTGTGTAACAGGCAACCAACCCACCCCAGCAGTCCCTCCATGTTCCATACCAGACCACCTGCACAGGGACTGCTCCATGTTCCATACCAGACCACCTGCACAGGGACTGCTCCATGTTCCATACCAGACCACCTGCACAGGGACTGCTCCATGTTCCATACCAGACCACCTGCACAGGGACTGCTCCATGTTCCATACCAGACCACCTGCACAGGGACTGCTCCATGTTCCATACCAGACCACCTGCACAGGGACTGCTCCATGTTCCATACCAGACCACCTGCACAGGGACTGCTTCATGTTCCATACCAGACCACCTGCACAGGGACTGCTCCATGTTCCATACCAGACCACCTGCACAGGGACTGCTCAGCAAGACCCCAGCCTTCAGTCTGATCAACAACAACAACGACAACGACAACAACAACAACAACGACGACGACGACAACAACAACAACAACAACAACAACAACAACAACAACAACGACAACAACAACAGTGTGCATGTGACTGACATGAGACTCTTTCCTTGTTTTGCTGTTCAGATTCAAATTCAAATATGAATTGCCCCACGCGGGACCAATAAAGTTGTCTGAATCTGAATCTGAGATTCAGATTCCAGTGTGAACCCGGTCACACTCCTGAACTGACCCGTGTGCGCAAATTAACAATAAAGAAGATATCTTTGACAAATGTCAATCTAGAGAGTCATGTAAAAGTAGCATGACTGTTCAGACTGAGATCACATTGGAAGAAAATGCATCTGATTTAGGACCACATTATAAAAGTCGTCCAAATCAGAATTGAAAAGATCAGATTCCATGTGATTTGTGCTGCTCACACTGTTTGTGAATCTGATCTGAGTCACATTATGAGCAAAGAAATCTGATTCGGGCCACCTTTGTCTGTAGTGTGAACGTAGCCTTATAGACCCCTTAATGTCACAACTTTTTAAGATTGAGATTTGGCTATGGCAGGAAGCAGCTGGGGGGCTGGCAGAGGTCAGAGGAACATCAAATACCTGAGGGTCTGTGAGGCATGCTGAGGCACAGGACCTGAATGGAATGCCCGCTGTATTCGGGTCAGCTCCACACAGAACAAGTCGGCCAACAATAGCTTTAACATCCTGCTCACAGATTATGGTGATGTCATCAACAATAGACGGTGGCGGCTGGCCAATAGAGGGTGCTAGGGCACCGCCCTCCCTGGTGGAAAGGGTTTATTTAGTTATATATATATTTTTTTTTAAATAAACAATATTTACTTATTTGAATGTGTTTAAAATATGCACAGTAATGTGTAATATATAAAATGTAAACAGTTATGTTTGGGGGAAACTTTGCTTCCTGTTCATCCCCTCTCTCTCAATATCTCTTCTGGGGCGATAGAGAGTCCCTCCCCTTCCCCTGGACCACCACAGGAGCCTATTCAGAGAAAAAATTATGATTTTTTGATTGAATTATGCCATGAATTACACATAAGCTATGATGTTTGTCAATTTAAAAGTACAATTGTCAGCTAGCTAACGTCATGTTATACCATCAAAAGCTATCGATAATGTTAGCTAACGTTAGCTAACTTGCTTGTCAATCAACTTTCTTGACTTGCAAAATTATCTTTTAATTTGAGTTGTTATAAGATAAGGGCCCCCCCATATTTTATCTTGAAATGGGTCCCCTGGACCTTAATATGGCCTCTGTAAGTTAGTGATAGCTTTACTCATGTGGTCTGTTGGTGCTTCCACCCTCCAGCTGTATGCATCTTGTCATGCTTCTATGGTTCTATAAAAGGAGAAAGCTCATATCCTGAGCCTATACAATGCATATGATTCATAGGTCAGGTGTGGCTGTGACATTGTGACAAGCTGATTTAGGCTCTGAGAGACAGACTAAACAAAGGTTGTTTTTCAGTGGATTCATGCCAGGGACAATTCTGCTTCCAGTCCAATCTCTCGTTGCCTGCGCCGCACCCCCAGTAGAAAGGCTCACCAGCCGCCACTGGCAATAGGCCAGGTGCATAAAGATGGTGGCTTCCTGATGAGGTCATTCATTCCTCCTGGTCCATGCCACAGTGCAATACACACCCAGCACGTTGTACGTGAACTCCTGAACCGGCCAGGAGCTGATGTTTATGTTCTATACTTTGTGCTACAGTGGGTGAGAATGGTAATGATATCAAGATGGGAAGTTATTTTTTCTGAATGTCTTTTCTTTATTACTTAAATCAGAATGGATTCCACAAATATGTATGCATCTGTTGTTTGTATTTTTTATTTATTTATTAACACAGTTAAACAAAAGTAAAAACAATACATAATAAGTTATAACCATATTGTGAAGGAGAAGTTAGAAGCCTAGAGGCTTATCGAGAACTTCCCCTGTTTTGTCAAATCAAACATACAAAAATACAAAAATATGTTATAAAATACCAGAATACATTCAAAAGATACATGTTAATACAAACATACATACACACAGTACATGCATGCATATACTGTATACTGCATACATAATAATAATAATAATAATAATAATAATAATAATAATAATAATAATAATAATAATAATAATAATAATAATAATAATAATAATAATAATAATAATAATAATAATAATAATAATAATAATAATAATAATAATAATAATAATAATAATAATAATAATAATAATAATAATAATAATAATAATAATAATAATAATAATAATAATAATAATAATAATAATAATAATAATAATAATAATAATAATAATAATAATAATAATAATAATAATAATAATAATAATAATAATAATAATAATAATAATAATACATAACCACCCACCCACCTGCCTACATTCCTACCCACCCACATATACAAACATATGAATGAACATCTGAATTAAACGGAAAAAAACTATTAAAACCATTTGGTAGATTGTGATCATAAATGCGTTTGTACACAAATATACATATCTGTAAAGAATTAACCTCAGACACAGTCAGAATGTTTAGTTTCTTGAAAAGAGGAGCAGATGGTTCAAATCGATCTGAGAGGGTTGCCAGTCTAACAAATATTTTTTGAAGTAAAATTATTTTTTGAATATGAGATCTGGGTCTCATTCACCAAGGACTTACGACAAAAAGGGCTTTCTCTTAGGGCCATTTGAGACCTTTTCAGGACGATTTTGGGATTCACCAACCATCCCAATAAAACGTATATAATTAATATTATATTATAATATATTGTCTATATTCATGTCTTGCCCGAAAAGGTCTCAAATGGCCCTAAGAGAAAGCCATTTTTGTCGTAAGTCCGTTGGAGAATGAGATGAGTGCTAGCCAGGGACGTGCACAGGACTTTAGAGGGGCAGGTGCTCAAAGGCTGAAAAGGGCACTTTTCTTTTAACCGAAAAGGGGCCCTTTTGGGGCGGGGGGGGGCCCCTTTTTATGCTTTTTGGGGGGTTTTGGTGATCAAATGTTGAATATTGAACTATAATAATCAGTGCAGGAGCTCACTTATCCTTGAAAGACACTTTTATCACTGACTTAAAAGGCCCATACATCTCCATAAATGTTCAGGGGGGAGGGAATAAGTGCTTACCCTACAGACCCCAAGAAGTGCTGTATATTCTGTATTGTTTAATATAAATGCCTTTTTTATTCTAATCCCGATTTGTATTTGAGACTCCCAAATCCCATCAAACTTGACTTCTTCGTGTCCCTCAATGAGTGTAATACCAGCATTCAACTGTATGCGCCACAGCGGTTTCTATCATCATCATCATCATCATCATCATCATCATCATCACCACCCACGCTATGCATAAAATATATAGGTCCGTGGAGAGGCACGCTGAGGAGGCCGTGCAAACTGCAATGAAATATGGGGCATCTCTCTCTCTATTTACCTAATATTTTGATTCTATCCTGACATTTTTCAGTTGGAAGGGCAGTCTATATGCGTAACGGTAAAAAAAAAAAAAAAATCAAAAAGGGCACTTTTTTTATGAGGCTAAAAAAGGCAGGTGCTCAAGCACCCCTTGGGCTCTATGTGTGCACGTGCCTGGTGCTAGCCCATATTATGTTACAATAAGATATGTAAGGAAAGATCAGACTATAATACAATACATTTAACTTTACCATAGCACTTTAAACAAAGTGTGGTAACTGTCATTGAAGGAAAGTTTGTGCATAAAAGCCTAAAACATTAAAAACTGGAATATTATCCATTATGAATTATCACTGTTTGTGTTGGTGTTGGTACCAGGTCGGTGGACTATGAGTCGGTCGAACTTCAGGTAGGCTATGTTCCCTTTATCTCTCTCTTCTCTCATTTTTGGCAGCAATTATTTTCGTTTTGCACGGACACTCTCAGTGTAAATCAAATCAAATCAAATCAAATTTATTTGTAAGGCCCGACAACACACGTTAATGTCCCCATGGGCCGGACACATCTTCTTTAAACAAGTCAAGAAGAAACATCACAATAAGTCAAGAAACAAAACAAGAACACCATAATGTCCAACAAATTTAAAATAAATGCAAAATAAATGAATGCAATACAAACACTCCCAGACATACCCCACGCGAAGGTAAGGAAAAACTCACTAAAACCTAGCAATAGGAAAAAATGCACCACAGGCAATGTGGAGGAGAGAAACCTTAGAAGGGCCAATTCAAGGGGGGATCTCCCTTCTTAGATGTCGGTGATAGTAGTGTTGCAGACGGACAGTTGGTAAGCATGCACTGTGTGTAGTGAAACACAGATGAGTGCATGCAATAGCAACTGAACATTTAGAAACATTTAAGATAGAGCTGATAGCGATAGCAACTGAACATTTTGAAAGATTAAAGATAGAGCTGATAGCGGATCTATTTGAGGCACAGGGGCGGCGCAAAGAGGGTTGCGTCCTCCCCGTCTTAATCACGGGACGTTCAACACTCCGGTCATAACTCCGAGACAGCCGGAGACAGGGGGACAGGGGGCGGCGCAGAGAGGGTTGCATCCTCCCCGTCATCATCGCGGGACGTCCAGCACTCCGGTCATCACTACGAGACAGCCGGAGACAGGGAGACAGGAGGGCACGCAGAGAGGGTCGCATCCTCCCGGTCTTCATCATGGGGCTCTTGTTATTACATTCACCCTGAGAAATGTGCTTCATATGAAAAATATTAAAAGTTTCAATATATGTTTGCACATTAGTATACATTCAGTGTTCGACTTACGTAATGATTTGCTCCATTCTGGTCTGAAACGCAGACGATAATCCTCAGTCACAGAAAATAATTGACGTTATCCAGGTGAAAAGTTAGTCTGAAAACTCCGCCTCCAGCCTGCTGCTTCATGAATTTTTCCTCCACGCGGAATTTCCTCCTTGCAAACATTGCAAGTGGCTGTTGGACTGGCTTGACTTTCTATTTTAAAATGCTTAGTTCCAAACCTCTGACATTTGTCTAGCTGCTCAAGTCAGTGGATAACCGTGTTTCGGGAGCGACGTGTTGTTGTGATGTGAGCGTGTAGGTCTAAATTAAAGGGAATGTGTTTGTTGCAACGGTGTACATTTTTTTTTTATCCGCTTTTTTTCTCCCATTTTTCCATATTTTCTCCCATCCCAATTTCGTATCATCCAATTCAACCCTCCCCTGTCACGAACGCTGTTTCTTGCCTCCCACAAGCCGGCTGCAATGTGGACTAAGTCATACATAGCACAAGTCCCCTCCGGTACTTGAGGTAACAGCAGTCGCATCTTTTCACCTGCGCAGCTCGATCTCTCAGTGTCGAGGAGTAACGCGTGGGAGGCTCACGCTGCCCCCGACACTTCCTGATTCTACTGCGCAGGCGCACCAACCGACTTGTAGGAGTCGCTTGTTCACAACGTTCGATCCCCAACCTTCAGTTTTCCCTCCCCGTAATACGGCCAATGTGTATTACTGCGGACGACCAGCCAAACTGAAAAACAATGTGGAGAGCTGGATTCGAACACGCGAATCCTAGCGTCTCCACACTGGTGGCGAGTGCCTTGCCCACTACACCACCTAGCCGCCCCTATGCAACGGTGTAAATTAAAGGGAATGTGTTTGTTGTGGACAATTATTCTTCTCTGTGTGACAATAAATACATTAATGATATATTATATGTAATTTAAAACCAAAACTAAGGCCTCCGTATGAGTTTAAGACGTGAACATGGTCATGTTTGTTGAATAAATAAATAAATAAAAAATCTTTTTTGACTGCCGATTTTTATTTTATTTTTTTTCCCAATCCCGATCCTCTGAAAAGCACGTGATCGGCGCCGATCCCGATCACGTGATAGGGACATCCCTAATATTAAGTGAATAGAATAGAAGTACTTAACCCAGCAATGAAACCACGTTGACAGACCACAAACCACTATGACAGACCACGGACAGAAGACGGTAAGAAGCTGATCCATGGCCTCGTGGTGCACGTAGAACATTCACTGCAATCTTGGCCAAGACCCCGAGACATCCACCACCTTGGTCAGCACTACGAGACAAGCACTCAGAGAGATGGGGGGGGTTGGGACAGGGGTTAGAGAGTTCCCATGTTTGTAGTAGGCGGAGATAGAGCAATACATACATGTAGTGAGCACATGCATACATGGTGACAGTAGAATCATAGTATATAAGAAAATTGTGAAAGTTTCAGATTTCTCATCTGGTAAGCCATCACTGATTGTCAAGGTAGTCTGTTTTTGAGGAAAGACTGACCATTTCAGATTGCATTGTGACGATGTGATATCTGTTGCAATTTATTCAAATCATCTTGTTTAGAAGACTTCAAATCATCCACATCTGCCTGGGAGAACTGCAGACTAGATTTTAGGTCTTGAACATCTTTGAAAACATTGGGCCTCATTCAACAATACTCTCTTATTATTTTTCTTATATTCTTGCTTACCTGTCTGTTAAGAGAACAATAAGAAAAGCCACCGCCACATTCATCAAGCCGTTCTTAACACTATCAGTGCCGGCCTTGTTTACCTTTTTACCCCGTTGAATGCCATCATCCACTTCAATGTTAGCGTTAAAAACGCATAATCTATGTTTTAAATTATGGCTATGTGTCTAATCTGCCCGTCGCTTATCAATGACTTGTTTGCAGTCAACATTGTCGAAACGGATTGTTTTTTTAATCGGTTCAAGCATTTCAAAAAGCTATCGTTCTCTCGAAAATTTTCAGAAAATTGAAAGAGTCCCCCATAAACGGCATTTATTGGAATATTCTCGAATACTCTCGAATGTCATTTGTCGGCCTATTTATGAATTGTTTTCAAATAAACGCTAGATTATCGATAGTATATGTGTACTTATGCACGCTATAGAGGCGGGCTGAAAAATCTATTATCCATTTCCTCAAGATCACACACACACACACACACATACACACACACGGCACATGCTGATATATACCAGGCTGCTTTCCAACTCGCGATCAGATCCCTCATCATCAGACGGCTTGCCAGCACAATGGAGCCAGTTGAATGGAACATAGCCTGGCTGATGGTGGGGCCTGTGTTCAGCCTGGTAGCCTGGCTGATGGTGGGGCCTGTGTTCAGCCTGGTAGCCTGGCTGATGGTGGGGCCTGTGTTCAGCCTGGTAGCCTGGCTGATG
This sequence comes from Notolepis coatsorum, assembly GCF_963971535.1. Taxonomy (NCBI): domain Eukaryota; kingdom Metazoa; phylum Chordata; class Actinopteri; order Aulopiformes; family Paralepididae; genus Notolepis; species Notolepis coatsorum. The sequence continues at coordinate 239,362,969 of NC_140165.1, read as the reverse complement.
GTGGGGCCTGTGTTCAGCCTGGCTGATGGTGGGGCCTGTGTTCAGCCTGGCTGATGGTGGGGCCTGTGTTCAGCCTGGCTGATGGTGGGGCCTGTGTTCAGCCTGGTTGATGGTGGGGCCTGTGTTCAGCCTGGTTGATGGTGGGGCCTGTGTTCAGCCTGGCTGATGGTGGGGCCTGTGTTCAGCCTGGCTGATGGTGGGGCCTGTGTTCAGCCTGGTTGATGGTGGGGCCTGTGTTCAGCCTGGTTGATGGTGGGGCCTGTGTTCAGCCTGGCTGATGGTGGGGCCTGTGTTCAGCCTGGCTGATGGTGGGGCCTGTGTTCAGCCTGGTTGATGGTGGGGCCTGTGTTCAGCCTGGTTGATGGTGGGGCCTGTGTTCAGCCTGGTAGCCTGGCTGATGGTGGGGCCTGTGTTCAGCCTGGTAGCCTGACTGATGGTGGGGCCTGTGTTCAGCCTGGTAGCCTGGCTGATGGTGGGGCCTGTGTTCAGCCTGGTAGCCTGGCTGATGGTGGGGCCTGTGTTCAGCCTGGTAGCCTGGCTCATGGTGGGGCCTGTGTTCAGCCTGGTAGCCTGACTGATGGTGGGGCCTGTGTTCAGCCTGGTAGCCTGGCTGATGGTGGGGCCTGTGTTCAGCCTGGTTGATGGTGGGGCCTGTGTTCAGCCTGGTAGCCTGGTTGATGGTGGGGCCTGTGTTCAGCCTGGTTGATGGTGGGGCCTGTGTTCAGCCTGGTTGATGGTGGGGCCTGTGTTCAGCCTGGTAGCCTGGTTGATGGTGGGGCCTGTGTTCAGCCTGGTTGATGGTGGGGCCTGTGTTCAGCCTGGTTGATGGTGGGGCCTGTGTTCAGCCTGGTTGATGGTGGGGCCTGTGTTCAGCCTGGTAGCCTGGCTGATGGTGGGGCCTGTGTTCAGCCTGGTAGCCTGGCTGATGGTGGGGCCTGTGTTCAGCCTGGTAGCCTGACTGATGGTGGGGCCTGTGTTCAGCCTGGTAGCCTGACTGATGGTGGGGCCTGTGTTCAGCTTGGTAGCCTGACTGATGGTGGGGCCTGTGTTCAGCCTGGTAGCCTGACTGATGGTGGGGCCTGTGTTCAGCCTGGTTGATGGTGGGGCCTGTGTTCAGCCTGGTTGATGGTGGGGCCTGTGTTCAGCCTGGCTGATGGTGGGGCCTGTGTTCAGCCTGGCTGATGGTGGGGCCTGTGTTCAGCCTGGTTGATGGTGGGGCCTGTGTTCAGCCTGGTTGATGGTGGGGCCTGTGTTCAGCCTGGCTGATGGTGGGGCCTGTGTTCAGCCTGGCTGATGGTGGGGCCTGTGTTCAGCCTGGTTGATGGTGGGGCCTGTGTTCAGCCTGGTTGATGGTGGGGCCTGTGTTCAGCCTGGTAGCCTGGCTGATGGTGGGGCCTGTGTTCAGCCTGGTAGCCTGACTGATGGTGGGGCCTGTGTTCAGCCTGGTAGCCTGGCTGATGGTGGGGCCTGTGTTCAGCCTGGTAGCCTGGCTGATGGTGGGGCCTGTGTTCAGCCTGGTAGCCTGGCTCATGGTGGGGCCTGTGTTCAGCCTGGTAGCCTGACTGATGGTGGGGCCTGTGTTCAGCCTGGTAGCCTGGCTGATGGTGGGGCCTGTGTTCAGCCTGGTTGATGGTGGGGCCTGTGTTCAGCCTGGTAGCCTGGTTGATGGTGGGGCCTGTGTTCAGCCTGGTTGATGGTGGGGCCTGTGTTCAGCCTGGTTGATGGTGGGGCCTGTGTTCAGCCTGGTAGCCTGGTTGATGGTGGGGCCTGTGTTCAGCCTGGTTGATGGTGGGGCCTGTGTTCAGCCTGGTTGATGGTGGGGCCTGTGTTCAGCCTGGTTGATGGTGGGGCCTGTGTTCAGCCTGGTAGCCTGGCTGATGGTGGGGCCTGTGTTCAGCCTGGTTGATGGTGGGGCCTGTGTTCAGCCTGGTTGATGGTGGGGCCTGTGTTCAGCCTGGCTGATGGTGGGGCCTGTGTTCAGCCTGGCTGATGGTGGGGCCTGTGTTCAGCCTGGTTGATGGTGGGGCCTGTGTTCAGCCTGGTTGATGGTGGGGCCTGTGTTCAGCCTGGCTGATGGTGGGGCCTGTGTTCAGCCTGGCTGATGGTGGGGCCTGTGTTCAGCCTGGTAGCCTGGCTGATGGTGGGGCCTGTGTTCAGCCTGGTTGATGGTGGGGCCTGTGTTCAGCCTGGTAGCCTGGCTGATGGTGGGGCCTGTGTTCAGCCTGGTAGCC